>NW_016909933.1:319670-341474 GCF_001483705.2 Eufriesea mexicana
TATTTTATAACAATATTATGTATCATGCCTATTATACACGAATAAAATAATATTTTCCATTATAAAATATTACTGTTATATATTATAATGTATAATATTTTATAATAATATATATTATGCCTATTATACACGAATAAAATAGTATTTTCCATTATATAATATTACTATTATATATCATAACCTATAATAGTAATATTTTATAACAATATTATGTATCATGCCTATTATACACGAATAAAATAGTATTTTCCATTATAAAATATTACTATCATATATTATAATGTATAATATTTTATAATGATAAATATTATGTCTATTATACATGAATAAAATAGTATTTCCCATTATAAAATATTACTATTATACTTTATAATGTACAATAGTGTACTAATGTACTATTTTATAACAATATTATGTATCATACCTATTATACATGAATAAAATAGTATTTCTCATTATAAAATATTACTATTATACTTTATAATGCATAATACATAATATATAATGTGTAATAGTAATATTTTATAATAGTATTATACATTACACGTTAATGAAATATACTAGTACTTTACATCTTGAAGACTCTAGCATCTTTTAATTAATTTCATATCAGCCTGTCGTATCGAAAACTCCTTGTCAAGGGTTGTAGTTTCAGCAACGTCCGTGTCATTCCCTTTGCCGTGCCGCCGCTCCATGCGCATTAACTATCCCGATCGTAACGCAGTGTCTCCACCGGTCGTTGAAACCTTCGTCGACAACGTGTCAAAGTATATCCTAGAGTGTCCACCTAACGGTTCAATGATATATCTTCGCCTCAATCATGCACGGAATTACTACTTTTTCCTATGCAAATGCGTATTATGTACAAATTCGAGAGTTCTATTCATGCAAATGAAAATTTCTCGGAGAGAACTGCTGACGACGTCGGCCCGGCGCGAACGTCCAGTGCTACACTTATGTTTCGCTGCTGTCAAACCAGATGTCGCGATCGGCGCGTGTCTGACTGATCGGCTCCGAGCCGGCTTACACGGTTCGTACGGCGATTTAAGCGGCGTTATTTATCGCGAAACGTGAGTTTTCGTTTAGATCGTAAACCGTTTGTTCCACGTAGGATCGATGTCGCTTCGCAACGTGTCCGTCGATCGCTTGCACTCCGTGAAACGGTCTGTATAATCCGACTATATGAAAGTGCATGCACGACTACCGCGTGGGCGTTCGGTGGAACAGAGGCGTCGAATTGTCGTGCAAGGAATTACGATACCCCTTCCCGCGCCTTCCCTCTCGAGATGGGCCACACGTCGCTATTCGGCAACACGTCTACGCGCATCCGGCTCGCGTTTCCACGCGTAAAACAGAAGTAGATAATAATAACTGAAAAAGGGGCGCTCGCAAATTTCGTTTATACCGTATCGTAAAGTTCGCGAGATATTCGCCACTTTATCCGTGGCGCTGCATGTATTTTTCTCCCACGGAGCACGTGTACTTCTGATGTTTTTCTCCTTGACCGTGGCAATTCGATTGCGCTGCGAACAACGGGAACGTTTCACCTCGCCATTTCTCCTTGCTTTATTTTCCGATAAACGCTATTCTAGTTGCGCCCGATAAAATGTGCCAATTTTTACGACCGAATAGAGTAAACAAATGGTTGTATTATGTTTGTATACTGCTCAATGTGCATGAAGTTATGTACATATGTTTCTATTACATATTTCGTGCAATACCAAGGTTCCTGCAAATTGCTCTTCATTTTTTGAACAATTTTTGTAATCTTCTAGTAATTTGACGATTCTTCTGTTAATTTTAATTCATCGTTTAATCAGTTTTAACTGAATATATCTGGTGTCGGATAAAATAGGTAAATTCATAGCAATTTTTTGAACGATTTTTGTAATTCTACCGATGTACCGGTGTGCCTGTATGTAAAATATACAATTTTAATTAATTATCATTTGATGATAATTAACACTGATATCTCAGAGAAAAATAGTGGCAAGTCTTACCAGTTAATTATAGGTATAATTATTTGTGAATAAATTTCCTAGCATAGAATAGTCCTTGATTATTTAATATTTAATTTCTTATATTGTTTTTATGTTTGTAGACCAAACTTACGTTTCTTCTTGTGCGTTGTAGGAGAATTGCGATAACTTTAGTGGCGGCTATAAAATATAAATAGGCATTATATGAGCATAAAAACCTACCCTATAAAGCTAACAGTGTAAATATATTGTGCGTTCAGAGTAACTTATCAAGAATATTGTAGATTTATTATCCATTGTATAGTAAACAACTTTTTTAATTTATACCTATAATTTATAAAGTACAGTGAGCAAAGAAATAAATCACTTGGAGTATTTTAGAAATAGTGATATTTCAAAATTTATCCAATAATAATTCACATTTGTAAGTCTATTATACATATATATATCTATTTCTACAGAACCAGACAAATGACCAATCCACGAATAAAAGTTATATTTTATTTTACAATTCAATGCAAATAATAACCAATTTAACGAAAGCAATAATCAATAAATAAAATTATTTTGAAATAACAACAAAAGAAATTCATTTAGAAATATATATTTTTCCTTGTACAATAAGAAAAGTAAGAGTATTAAAGTAGAAAAATATTAAATTAATTATCAGCTTCCATATTCGTGCAGAATTTTTATTCAGAGGTTAAAGGACTTAAAAATCGAGCATGTTGTTAAAAAACTTTTTTGTTACTAATCTTTTGCACTACAATAACGAGTTTACCTTTGAAGAAATTTTTCAAGCTAAAAATGGTAAAAAGTAAATTATAAAATAAAATTTGTAAAAATTTCAAAATCTTTATATAATTTTGTCATGGACAAAATAGATATACTTTATATAATTTTAATCCAGGAGTAAATTCTAACCCAAAAGTTGAATAATAATAATATTTGTTACATTGGTTTCAGATACTATTAAAACATTGAATTTGTGAATGAATTTAAAGCAATTGTATATTAACCTCTTATACCGTAACGACGAGTCTTAAAACAATGTTTATCACTTTTATCGCATATATATCAAAATTATACCGAACCAATTTAAACATGCACATCGTTCCTAAATTTTCTAAAATGCCTATATTCGACATATGGTTAAATTCATATCGGACTGGCCGGTAAGTAATGTCGAATTTCCCCACCAGATGGCGTCGCTTTGTTATTCGCCGCGAAGCATTGTTCCTAACCAATTAAGTACGGTCGCGTGCTAATTGAAATTGTACAATTGCCCGTGAGATACTAAAAACTCGTAAATCAAGGCGATCGATATATCATTCGATTAAACGTTTTCCATTTCAAAACAAACGGCTACCTAGCTAAAATACCGACGTTGCTTCGCTGCTTCGGTATGCATAAAATTCACAGAAAATTCCCCAAATTTCCAAAATCCTAAAATTCTTACATAATTTCATGAACTGAAATAAATAAAATAAAATTAATACTCGGATACATGGTGGCTGGTTGCTAAATAAAATTAAACTCTCCTTCGATGCACAATTTTTCACAGTTAAAATTATTAAATAAAATTTCAACGTGCGGAGATGGCAAAGATAACATCCGTTGGATGGGCTCGAGACATCGGTAAAAAATAAGGCCATGAATTTAAAGCAATAGGGACAAATTGAAACATAACATCGAGGAAGGGGACTGGAATCCCAGGGATTGCGCGACCCCTATTTTGGGGATGAACGTTATTTTCCTTCGATCGTTTCGAGCAGCCTTCCGCGTGGACGAAATAAATATGGAATCATTTCAGGCAACGGCGTGTGGTATGCGGATTTTTATGCCCGTGATGCGTGAAGAGGAAACGTTAGAGAAACAGGACCAAAGGAACGACAAATTAGTATGGTCTTGGTCGATGCCACACCTCTATTTCTGTCGTGACAATCATTGTGCACGCTGCCGTATCTAAGTACCGGAACGCACGATTCATTAACTTTGATAGCTGGTCGTAGACGATACATGCATCAAGCTTTACAATTTCGATAACAATTCGTCATTGGCAGACACTTTGAGTGTAAGAGGAGGTAATTCAAACCACCTCTGTATGGTCAAATCTTAATACTTGGAGGAACAGTTGCACTTAGTATGTGAGTCCTATACGCATTGTCACATTTTTTTAAATGCTTATTTTATTTTATTTTATGTTTATGTTTTATTTTTAATGCTTTAATTGAAATTTCGGAGAATCTAAAAAATAAATTTCCTTGCAAATTTTTTTGATAGAAAATTAGAGTGATTTATATGTGTAATTATATAAATATTAATATATATGTTAAAAACGAATTCTATTGATCGGGTATTTTATTTTATTTAATTTAATGGAAATATTTTGAAGGACTGTTGAAAAGGACTGAAGAAATATTTTAGAGAATCTGAAAACTGAATTTTCTTGCAATTTTCTTTTTTTAAGATTAGAGTGTTATATATACATATGTTAAAAACGAATTCTATTGATCGGGTATTTTATTTTATTTAGTTTAATGGAAATATTTTGAAGGACTGTTGAAAAGGACTGAAGAAATATTTTAGAGAATCTGAAAACTGAATTTTCTTGCAATTTTCTTTTTTTAAGATTAGAGTGTTATATATACATATGTTAAAAACGAATTCTATTGATCGGGTATTTTATTTTATTTAGTTTAATGGAAATACTTTGAAGGACTGTTGAAAAGGACTGAAGAAATATTTTAGAGAATCTGAGAACTGAATTTTCTTGCAAATTTTTTTGTAAAAAATTACAATGTTATATATGTTAGAAACGAATTCTATTGATCAAGTATTTTATTTTATTTAGCTTAATAGAAATACTTTGCAGAACTGCTGAGTATACAAAATTTAAGAAATTATTTTTTTTAATAGGTAAATAATTTAAGTTTTGGATGTCTTAGGATTGTGTTATGTATAAAGTATTGCATGGTTGATTTCAGTGAATTGAAATATTTTTTTCATATGCTGGTGAGATTAGAATTCTTAAAAATAATTTTTTCTGTTGGCCAGAGATTTGGATTAAAAGTATCTTAAATGTGCAATGCTAATGAAATATTTCATTCTAATTGACTCACAGTTAGTTACAATATTTTAAGAATCGATGAGAATATAAAATCTGAAAAATAATTATTTCTGAAATAAAAAATATTTTAAATATACATTACTGATGAGATATTTTGTATTAATTGGTTTATTTGACATATTTTAAAGACCTGCTGAAAATACGAAAATTAAGAAAGAATATTTCTATTGGCCAAAAATTAAATTGTTAATCCTTTAAGTATTCCTCATTGATCAATGATACTATGTTAATTAACTTAAAAAGAAAATTAGTTTCTCAATTTTAAACGAAGAATGGAATTTTATTTTAATTGGTCTTAAAAATAATTAATATAAATACGAACATCAAAAATAATTTTTTTGAATAGATAAGAAATCGAAGTCTTAAATATTAAAAATATTTATAAATAAATATAAATATTTCACTTCAATCGATTTCGAAAATTGAAAATACAAAACTCGAAAAACTACTTTCACTGGTAGTTAAAAAATCGAAGTGTTCGATGTTTAAAAGACGCGTTGTCAATTTTTCAAGCGGAAGAATGCATTTATCTGGTCTATTGTTCCGTTGTAATGCTAAAAAGGACAATTACCGGTATTAGTCACGGCTATTGAAAATTATTTTGCTAATTAACGCGATGGGTTTTTGACGGCCGAGAAGATGTCCTTCATGCTGACTGAGCACGAAGATTTACCCGGATGATCTGTCAATCATTTCGAGCGCTCGATTCAGAATATGTTGACGTGCGTCGAGTACTCTTCGTTTCAAGTTAGCAGTAGTAGGCTCTCCGTGATAATCTTCGCTTTTGAATAACTCCACAAATAGAGGTCTTAAGCAATATGATTCTTCACGACGTTGTGTTTGTAAATACACAGCGTTATTTCCATGCCTCCACCTCTTCGCTATAATTCTGCACACGAAGGTACTTTAACATGCTTGTTAATTCGAGAGCTAATCCCACATTGGTAGCTTGTTATTTAATTATTTTTTTGACACAGTATTATTTTTATTTGCATATCTTCGAATTACCCATCACTCGTAGAATAATATTCGTCGTGGAATATTTATTACATATTTTTCTAGGATATTCATCCAGAATTTTTGAAAAATTTTTTCAAAATAAATAAAAGTTAGCGAAGTATAGTTATTTGAAAATAATCGTGTTTTATACGTCAAATGTTAATATAAATGACATATTATTCTGTATCTTTTATTATTTTTTGGTATCATTAAGTTGGTCATTAAGTGGAAACCAGCGTTTCTAACCTATTAAGTATAATAACATATTAAAGTTATATAATTGCCTATAAGATGGTAAAAAGTTTTATCAAAATTAAATAAAATTCTCTTCGTTTTGAAGAAAATGACTGCTATCTATATATCAACATTACCTTTTAATTAATCGAATATTTTATTATTTTATTATTTTTAATATTATAGTATTTTTCTATATATATAACATGACATTCCCATTGCATTAATTTTCTCATAACATTCTATAACATACAAGTATATATTACATTATAATTACAGTGAACTCAAAATTCTAAGACTTAAGTCGTAGAATATCGTTATATTTTTCTTGCTCACTTATGTTGAAATACTTTTCTCAAACATATGAAACAAAATAACGAAAACGAGAATGGAAAATTGAGAATAAGATCATACAACAATCTTCAATTACAATATGTTCCTAAACAAGTCCAAATGGCAGTACGCAGATCCGTCATTTCGAATATTCCGCTGGCGTAGTAGAAAAAGAAAGGGAAATAATATGGCGCAAATGTTACGCGAAACCACCGGTCGCAACACGAGGAATAACGAGGACAGGATACTGTCCAATCAGTGGTTCTTCGTGCGCTTTTTCAATTCTCCCGGCAGACCCAGTGGCCACTGCGTCGCGTCGGTCTAGCGGTGGCGCGCCATCTTGCCAATATGGCCGCCGCGGGATGGCGCATGCGCCGTAACGGATGAGAGATCACGGGGTCCAGTCGCTAGGTGCTAATCGATATCGACCAACGACCGTGCGAATGACGCTAAGAACCACTGTTTTGGACAGAGGAAGAGAAAGGTATTCTTCTGAATTCGTTCTGTCAGGAGAGAGTTTAGTGATTCGTCAGGGCTGCAACGCCGTGTCGAAACGTAGCAATGAACGAACACACTCTCGAGGCCCGGTGATCGGCCGAAAATAAGCTGCAATTTTCTAGACGAGCGCACTCGCGTCTGCTCTCGTAATTTCAGACACCCGCGTGTGTTCGCCGGCCGAAAACGAAGCCAGGGATGAGTAGTGTCGGTGAAAGAAAAGGAAAGAGAGGAAACGAGAGCGTTAGAGGGTGGGAGATGGGCCTGGAGAGGCCGAAGGGACGATCCGGCAAATTGTGGGGAGATTAAGCCTGTTATTCCTGGACAACAATGGCTCGATACGCGATCGAAGAGGGCGAAACAGAGCTCGCAGATGGATGCCAGGTAATATCGGGATTCCTGGCTACCAGAGTGGAGGATACGTTTCTTCCGTTGATGCAACTTCCTTTAACCCTCTGGAACGACGTGTGGCTTGGAAGTTGGGCATACCGGGTGACCCCGAGAGATGTGTACAAGCGAGCATCGGGTGTGAGTCTTCTCAACCGTTTGAGCGCTGAAGAATTTTCTTGTATATACAGTGACTCACGAAAATATTCGGACACTAAGGTATGCCTGAATTAATCACTTAGTATCGCGGATACTTATGCACGGATCGTGTTCGTTATTTATTCTGGGGATAAGATGTTTATTTAAGTTAACAAAACCATGTGTTTTATTTAATAAATTTATATAGATTTACTGTAACAAATTATAAATAAAATAATACCCTATTTTCACGCCACAAAAATATTCGGACACTTGGCGTAAATAACATTATATAACCCTAATTTATTTATATAAACACATTTTTTAATATTTTGTCGCGTAGCCTCTTTGTTTCGATACGTGCCTCGATCTGTTGAGCATATTAAAAAATGATTTTTTCCAAATAATTCGTACCAATAGCAGCTCACTCTTCCAACAACCTTTGTTTCAGTTCCTCTTTTGAGTTAATTGCTGTCTTTCGTATTCTGCGATCTAGCTTATCCATAAATTTTCAATGGGATTGGGATCCGGCGATTGTTGTGAAGGATGAAGAACTTTCGGGCAACGATGAAGCAGGAATTCTTGAACAACGCGTGCTTTATGTTTGGGTTCGTTATCCTGATAAAACTTAAAATTGTTGCGAATTCCCATTTTTTCTGCGCTATTTAATAAATTATTTTTCAATAGGTGTAAGCGACAGTTTTTGTCCACGATGGTGTGAATAAAAACTAAATTGCCAATTCCTCTGGTCGAAATACAACCCCAAACCATCAGGCTGCCTCCGCCGTGTTTTACGGTGCCTCTCGTGTTTCGATGGTGGAACTCTTCATTCTCTTTCCGCCACACCATTCTTTTTCCATCTGAATTATGGATGTTAATGGAATACAAGTTCATCCCGAAACAATTCGGAGAACTCTTAAGCAACACTGGTACAACGTATCTGCGATACGATGTGATTAATTCAGATATACCTCGATGTCCGAATATTTTCGAGAGTCACTGTATGTTAAAAGTAGAAATTTTGTAATTGAAATAGTAAAATGCTCTTAATAAAATATTTTCCACATTCGACTTTTTATTTTGGTTTTATCTTCTTTATAATCCGAGGTGCATTATTTCGTATGCAACGAAGTTGTGCATACCGGGTGACCCCGAGAGATATGTACAAGCGAGTATTGGGTGGTGAGTCTTCTTTAAAAAATGGCAGACGAATATTCAATAATTTTTCATATTTACGTCTCAGGTTCTACGAAAATCGAATTTGAAAATTTGGTGGTTTTATATCGTTTGTAATTAGGCGAGCATAATTTTGTATGCAACAAGGACGGCTTTTAGAAATAATTGTTTAATTGAGATAGTAAAATGTCATTCGATTTTTCGTTTTCGTTTTATATTCTTTGTAATTAGACTAGCATAATTCTGAATACTACGAGAAGAACAATTTTGGGAATTCTATAATTCAAATAGTGAAATATCCTTGCTAAAATATTTTCCTTTTTCTCTAATACTGTATGAACATTGTTTATAAGCATGATAGGCGATAAAATTGTATCTTATCGTTAGTTGTAAATGCATATGTACAAAGCAAATTTTCAAATTTCATTTTCCCCAAAACTAAGTTCCAAAAGAAAAAGGACAAAAAATGTAGGAAAACAAAAAATATATAAAGAAAAGGAAAACGGAAGAAAAGGAAAACATTTAACAATTTAACATCATTAAATTTACTGACATTTCTGGTATACCTATTTAAACATGAACGAAATCGGACATTTTCTTAAAAAAAAAAAAGAACTTAAAAAGCAGCATAATCATGCACTATTGACTTATAAACAATACCACGAGATATATACTTATACAAAATTCACAATATTCGTAGGGATTATTTTTATTTAAATATTTCTGCAATTTTCCTCGGAAAATCCGAGATACTCGCGAAATCCGTGAAAATGATTCCCGTGGACCTAGCGTTAACGAACCTCAGGGATCGAGGAGGATCGAGTGAAACCAGGCGAAAACTAAAGTGAAAAATCCGATTTGGAAAAGGCCAGCACGTTGACACGGAGTAATGGGTACAATGTGTTAATGTAGCAAAGCCCCGTCTATCAACGTCGACACCTCTGGACAGCCCTTGCATCGATAAGTTGAAGAGCGAGTATAACCTGGAAGGGCAAAGGAACGTCATCGATCGTTGACCAAACAGTTTTCCCAGATACGTGCCGTAAAGAGCCAATGACTCGGAACGGGCAGTCATTTGTCACTAGGCTCGAGTATCGGGCCTCATAATCCTGAGATCTTGCGCGCACGAACGTCTTGGGAAAAAGGGGAAAACGACTGGAAGACATTGCCGATCGATAAGAATCCCTCTGACTGGTGGCAGCGAAATTTCTCAATCCAGTTGGTGGAAAAAAAAGGCACTTAAAGGCACGAACGTACATATTTACGATGGTGATTAGGGGGCACAGCGTTTCCAGGCTACCGTCGTTTCACAAGCAAGTTATTATTCTATTTCCGTTTGCCAGTATCTCGTATGCTATTCCTCGTATCTCGTTCACTCTCTTCGGCTTCTGTGTACGTGATGGATAGATAGATAGGAAGTCACACTCGTTTCATTGTCTCCGTTTTCTGCTCCCCGAGTGGTCATTTGGTAGTAGGTTATCGCGATTCACACCTCGAGTCTCCGGAGATATCGAAGGATTTCGAAAGTGATTTATTTCTCATTACAGATTTCTCCGTGCTTCGTTTTATCTCTGGCTTTTAATTTTCCTCCTCGTTTCAGTCTCCGTGCCGAAGCGGGGATTTATTGGGCTCCTGGTTTATTGACTTCTTGGAACTCTATGTATTGCCATTGGCGGGAAATTTGAACGCGGGGCGAGAAATGTTCGGGAAATCTCGTGCTTGTTATGGGAACGGTGTTTTATGTTATTTTCGTGCGTTATGGTTTTCGAATTTTTTTAAGTTTTATCAAAATTAAGATTTGCTAATGGTGATTAAATTCTTCGAATGCAATTTTTGTTTTTCTTTTTTTTTTGAGGCACTAAATTTTAGAAATTGTAATTTCTTTTAAGTAGAACTTAGGTGTTACTATTAATATTGTGGAATGTAGTATGTATTAGTATAGATATTAAAAGTTATAGTGTTTTTATTAAAATGAATGACTATGTATAATTGCATGTTTACTTTAATGAAAATCTATGTTTGAAAAATATTTTTATATTTTTACTAACTCAAAAAACGAAAATCTTGTAATCATGTAATTTGACTCATTTAATAATCCTACTGTTGAAAAGTATATAAATTACTAAGCAGACAAAAACTATAGAATCTCATTAAAAAATAAGGAAACAGGGAAATAATAAATTTGACTTTGAAACTTCAGAAAGTAAGTAAATCTTCCATCAAAGATTCGTACATTACCTGTACCAATGTTCATAATTTATAACTTCAAAAATACACAAATTTGTATTATAAAATACAGACCACGAAGCAAATTTATAATATAAAAAATCAGCTTTAAAAAATTCATATCGATATAAAAATCAATTTACAAAATTTCTACTATTTGCATTCGTCTGAAAGTTATAAGCTAATCTATACTCACGAGACACCCAGTATATGATTGTATACGTCGACATGTTATTGAAATTTACGATTTTGGGTTGAAACGTGTAAAGAAACGATGATACGAAAGATTCATGTCGAAATAAAACTCGATCCACAAAATTTCTTTTATTCATATTCATCTCGAAGCTATAACCTAACCTATACTCACGAGACACCCAGTACACTACTGCATACGTCGATACGTTACTGAAATTTGCGATTCTATGTCGAAACGTATAAAGAAACGATGATACGAAAAATACAAATCGAAATATAACTCGATTTCTTTTATTCATATTCCTAACCTAACCTATATTCGCGAGATACTTAGAATATAATTACGTACGTCGATATGTTACTGAAATTCGTGTTTCTTTGCAGAAACTTATAAGAAACGACAATACGAGAGATTGATATCGAAATAAAACTCGATCCACAAAATTTCGTTTATTCATATTCGTAACATAACCTAGCTTTACGAGACACCCAGTACATAATTGCATACGTCGATATGTTACTGAAATTCACGTTTCTTCGCTGAAACTTGTAAACAAACGATAATACGAGAGATTGATATCGAAATAAAACTCGATCCGCAAGATTTCTTTCATTCATATTCGTAACCTAACCTATACTCGCGAGAAACCTACAATATAACTGCATGCCTCGATATGTTACTAACATTTATGTTTCTTCGCTGAAACTTGTAAACAAACGATAATACGAGAGATTGATATCGAAATAAGATTCGATCCACAAAATTTCGTTTATTCATATTCGTAACATAACCTAGCTTTACGAGACACCCAGTACATAATTGCATACGTCGATATGTTACTGAAATTCACGTTTCTTCGCTGAAACTTGTAAACAAACGATAATACGAGAGATTGATATCGAAATAAAACTCGATCCACAAAATTTCTTTTATTCATATTCGTAACCTAACCTATACTCGCGAGACACCTAGAATATAACTGCATACGGCGATATGTTACTAAAATTTATGTTTCTTCGCTGAAACTTGTAAACAAACGATAATACGAGAGATTGATATCGAAATAAGATTCGATCCACAAAATTTCGTTTATTCATATTCGTAACATAACCTAGCTTTACGAGACACCCAGTACATAATTGCATACGTCGATATGTTACTGAAATTCACGTTTCTTCGCTGAAACTTGTAAACAAACGATAATACGAGAGATTGATATCGAAATAAAACTCGATCCACAAAATTTCGTTTATTCATATTGGTAACCTAACCTATATTCACGAAACACCCAGTACGTAACCGCATACGTCGATATGGTACTGAAACTTCCGATTCTTTGTCGAAACGTGTACAGAATGGATAATACAAGCACGGGCCAGGTATGGAACGCAGTTGAATCAGGGTTATGTAAAAAATCAGCGTGCCATAAGCGAGGGTAGAGGGTTTGTTACGAGCTGTTAGTGCGACTGCCCAGCGTGAACGTGAAAGGGGGCCACGTGCTACCTTTGACCTGCCATAACTGTAATCGTGTTTAATGGCATTTCCGCAATATTAAATGCATTATCACCCTTATTAGCCGTGACACTAATTGTCCTCGCTACTTTTCTCGCCCTAACGTTTTACTCCAAATCAAATTAAACTTCATTCGATTATTCCCGCGCTTTTTCTATGGGGCCCGACACGTGCCGCGGAACGGACGAATTTGTAAATAAATCGAACAAACTTCCCGATGGGCGGAAATGGTAAACCATCGAAATATATGAACGTTGGATAAATACGAAAAAGGAAGAATTTTTTTTTAATATCCCAACGCGCGTATTTCGCGAATATTTGGTATATATCCTTTGTATTTCGAATGTTTACAGGAACGTTTTGATATAAAATATGGGATACTATTTCCTGTTTAATCACCGTGTATAAAGAAGCGCGTAAACAGCGATATTCGTAACGAAAAAATATGATTTCTGTTCGCCAACTCGAATTTAGCAGCTTTTATCACTGCACTCGGGTAAAGTTACGAATATTGTTTCTGGGGATTGAAAAAGCTTGTGGAATAGGGGTTGGAGGGGTGGTTATGGCTTCGTAGGATACCAAAAGAAATCGCGAATCGGCTATTGCCGACAAAAACAAATTGTAAACCGATCGATATCTTCTAGAAGCAAATCGAAAAGTTATTCTATATAACAAAATTAAGTTGCTTGACTCCTCTACGGGGAGGTGAAGCGTAGGTTAAGGAAAGCACAAAAGCGTGGTCCTTGACAACCAAAACAGAGTCCTTAGAAATCGGTTGTGGCCAGCACAAGCGTGAGTCGCTTGGTGTTGGAAAGAGAGTTTTAAAAGAGTGCGTCTTTGTGTGTTTTCGTTATCTTGGTGTTCTTTCCCTGAGTTAAATCAGTTTACGAGTTTTGAGTTTGCGTTATCGTGTTCTTGTTCTTTCGTGAATTTTCGGTGTCTCAAGACCAGTTTCGCCATCCTACAGTTTTTGGAAGAAAGACAATTTAGCCCTTTGCACTCGATGATCTTTCGATAGTAAGATGAGTAGGAGTTCAAAGATTTTCTGCTATGAAGCTGGCGATATTTCTTTCAGTAATAAATAAGAAATCGTATAATAATTAACACCTAGAATTATTTGATTTCGATAACTCCCACACCGTTACATTATCTCAAATTTGACGTATTAATTAATATCGATCTTCGACATTTTATCTAATGGCGACTGATGGTCACCTCTCGAGTGCAAGGGGTTAATATATCGATAATTCCTTGAGAGTTTATATATTTATTTTTTGCATTTTAAATTGTTCGATTGACTGTACATATGTGCCTGTGATTACGAAAGGGGTCTAAGTCACGTTACATTTGCTTCTGAAATATTAAAAGCTTCGGTCTTTAAATACGTCATAAATTATAAAATTAATTGCGATAAAGCTACAAACTCAATTTAACGATTCAATTCTTCACTGTTTTGTAGAAAATAAATATATTTTGTCGTAATATAAGTGACTGCAACACGAAATAAATAATAAAATCGTTCCTCTTAAGTCTATGACTTAGACCACTTTCATATAATTATAGGCACATAAAAGTTTTCATTTTTCTTCTTGTCTTTTTCGTTTCTTGACAATAAAGATGACAGAACCAATTTTTATTTCCATTTTTATCTTTTTATGCTTTTATTAGGAAATTTGATATTGGACGTGAAGTGGGGAGTCTTGGGGACAGTCTTAGGCGTGATCAGAACAGAATTGTGTAGAGAGGGGTTATTAGTTGTTAGTTGTTTAGTTGTATTTTAGTTGTGAGCCATTAGTTGTAACTAACTGACTTGTCCTTGTGCTATAAAATTGAGTTTTAGTCTTAAGTTGTAATTGATATATGGATTCGTATGCTTAATCGTCATCACATATTGTATTGTGAATCCATTATTATTACTAATAAATAGTATTATCTATCCACCTCCACCCAAGTCTCTACAATAATTTAATACCATTAATTTTCTGAGGCTTTATTTATTTTTTATTATGCCCTAAATTTTTTAGGAATGTTTTTGGAAGAATGACAATTTAATATATCGATAATTCCTCGAGGGTTTATTTATTTATTTTTTGAATTTTAAATTGTTGGATTGACTGTACATGTAAAACCTTCCTCTTTTCTTCTTATCTTTTTCGTTCCTTGACAATAAAAATGACAGAATCAATTTTTATTTACATTTTTATCTTTCTATGCTTTTATTAAGAAATTTGATACTAATTATTTTGTATGAGTTACAATAATTAAATTCCTTTTATAATTATTATAACGATTAAAATAATTGTTGAAATTCGTGAAAGAGGGAAACAGAGAAAAAGAGGGGAATTTATAAAAGAATGGTTGATTTTAAAAAAAGATACAATAATTTAATACCATTAATTTTCTGAGGATTTATTTATTTTTTATTGTGCCCTAAATTTTTTAGGAATGATTTTGAATGCGAACAATAGAAATGGTGAAATGTATTTAATTGTTACTCTAATAAATTTAATATTGGATAATTTTACATGTTGTGAAAACTAAAGATATTTTCTGATGTCGAATAATTCAATTTGTAATGGCAATTTTTTGTTTTTATTTCATTTCCTTTTTCTTCAATTTATTCAATCTATTTGTTTTGTTCAATATATGATTCATAAAAATGTCAATAACAGGTTAAAATATTACAAACTACAAAACTGTATCGCAATTTCGATAAATCATTTTATACGTTCACACGTCGAAATTGTGTACATATATGATTTAAAAAAAGAAAATTATAATAGTATTAAAGAAATAAAATTACAACAAATTTGTTTAGCATAATTATATAATTATAACAATAAAGTGGGAGAAATGAAAAACGAGAAACTACACAGTGTAATAAATAAATCAATAAAATATTATAACCATTAGCTTTTCTTTAATTTAATTTAACAAAATAATATTAAAATAATATTAAATCTAAATTAAAATTTAATCGGCTAAAAAGTAGTATAATTTTATATATAATTAATATATAATTAATTGCGCACAGTAAATTTTCATAAATTAAATTAAATAATTGAAGAATTAAAAAATAGCTTTGAATAACAAAATGGTTGCTTTTCAGGGCGGAGAAAATAAATTTTACGGGGAATTAAAAAAGTATTATAAATTTTAGAAAGAAGTTGCTTTTGCTTTCAACAGCGTGACTTCAGCAATTTTATGGAGAATTATGTTCCAGTTTAAACGGGCTTTGCACACTTTTAATGCGTGGTGGAAAATATGGTAATAAAAGTCTGACAATGGACTGTGTAACTTCGTTGTCAAATTAGAAATTAAAATTGTTTGAAATTTGATAACTTTATTTATGCATAATTTGTTAGATACTTTATTTATCTCTTAGAGGAAAAATAAATATTTGCTAATACTTAAAATTTGTATATCCAGTGTCACTAAATATATAATTATTTATATATTGGGGTAATAATCAATGAAATATTATGACCATTAACTTTTCCTTAATTTACTGAAAAGAAATAATATTAAAATAACATTGAATTTAAATTAAATTAAAAAAGTGCGAAACCTTTTTAAACTGGAATATAATTCTCCAAAAAATCTCTGAAATCACGCTGTTAAAAATAAAAGCGACTTTATTCTAAAATTTATAATACTTTTTTAATTCCCTTTAAAATTTATTTTCTCCGCCACCAAAAGCAAACCTTTTGTTACTGAAAGCTATTTTCTAACTTTTCTGTTGCTTAATTTAATTTTGAAAGTCTATCATTGTGCTTAATTAAATATATAATATATAAAATTAAATATTGTTATTGATTATTTTTATACGACGACGAGTATACTCGACGAACACGGAGTAAGCTCGCTATACTGTAAAATTTATAAAAATTTAGAAAATTGATAAAAGAATTTATTATTTTTATCCCTCTTAGTTAACACGTTGACTGCCATGGTGGTCACCAGTGACCAACGTTTGTCTCCTCATTGAGGCCACGAGATCCCCAATATGTCTGGCGATACTAATTTTATAAATTTATATTTTTATTTTAACCCTTCTTTAAAAATTCGAACAATTTAAATAAATAGAGAACTTCGAATAAGAAACATTAATAATTTGCACTATTTTTTCCTTTTTTCCATAATTTTTATATAATATAATTCATCATTATATCCTAGCAATAATGGAAATTTTATTGAAATATTTTATTGAAAATCGTAACATATGAAAAGTGCCTGGCAGTCAAAGTGTTAATATCGTTTATCGAATTTAAAATTCGATTGATTTGCAAATAAAATAATTGTTATTGAATACAGTGGATAGGTTATGTTTTACTGGGATAATGTTTCGGAATCAGAATAACTATACGTGCTTTCTTTACGGTAGTTTAGAAGGAGGTTAGTTCCACCGTTAGGTCTTTATTTGAATAGCCAGAAGATGCCAGATGTCGCTAGAAGCGTCTAGCAACATGGCGCGGGAGATTAGAACTCTTCAACAATAATACTTGGAATTAACAATACGTTTACATTAAACGACTAAATATTATTATTCTACAATGAAAATTACAAATTAAAATTACGAATATGTTTCAATTTCAACTATATTGCAGTTTAAATAGCGAGAGCGAATTATTTTTTCCGCATGACGAATATATTCGTCGTTGAACGAAAATTGTCGCTTTTTCGCGACGAATATATTCGACGTGAATATCGAGGAGGTTAAATGTCAAAATCAGGTGATACACGGTGTGCACGAAAACGGACAGATATCATAACAGCGTTATCGCGATGCTTGTTGTTACAGTATATTAACCGAAAGTAATTTCGCAACATGTAATTACCGAAGTTAATATCTCGTACCGCGGTAATTGTAGTTTATGCATCCCCTGGTACGCACACGCGCGCAGAAACGTCGTTTACAAGGTGTCTCTATTAAATTGGAATATTTAACTCAATATCCAGCAAACGATCCCTCAATACCGGTGAAAATAGTTTCGATAAATCATGATAAATAGCGAGAGACAAACGAAAATTTATTGACATAAGTATATTTTCTTTTTTGATTTCACATTTATTATAGTTGTTTGATTATTGATGTTTAACGTTTTTTAAAATTGTTTGAAAATTCCTTAGCCCTTTATGGACAAATATCGTAATATATAGGATGTTAATTATATTTTTATTTATTCGATGAAATATCGTGTATATAAAAATTGTTTTTTTTTTATAAATTTTCTTCGGTGAGGTCTTTTTAATAAAATATTTTTGCTATGTATTCTATGTATAATTATTTTTGCGTCATACTGATGTAATAACAAATAGGTATTTTAATTATTTTTATATTCTATTTATTATTATTCTATTAAATTGGAATATTTAACTGAATATTCAGTAAACGATCCCTCAATACAGGTGAAGATAATTTCGATAAATCGTGATAAATAGCAAGAGTCGAACGAAAATTTATTTTTTAAATTTATTGACATAAATATATTTTCTTTTTTAATTTCACATTTATTATAGATGTTTGATTATTGATGTCTAACGTTTTTTAAAATTGTTTGAAAATTCCTTAGCCCTTTATGGACAAATATCGTAATATATAGGATGTTAATTATATTTTTATTTATTCGATGAAATATCGTGTATATAAAAATTATTTTTCTTTTTTTTATAAATTTTCTTCGGTTAGGTCTTTTTTATATAATATTTCTGCTATGTATTCTGTGAATAATTATTTTTTAATTAATTATAATTATAATAACAAGTAGGTATTTTAATCATTTTTATTTTCTACTTATGCTTATTATTGCTTATTATACTTATAATATCATAATTAATAATTGCAATTGTAGATTACGTACAGTAATATAATATTAATATTATGGAAGTTAAATATTTTATACATATATACATGATAGAATTATCACAGGGTGTCCTATTATTCCTGTACCAGGACGATATTTTTATTATTCCACATAGTAAGTTGAAATATTATTTGTAGAAATTGTGTGTAAGGTATTGAAGCAGAAACATGATATAATTGGAATATTCAATTTTTTGTACATAAATCGAATAATAATTTACTTTGTTCAATTATTGCAAATACTATTGCAATACTATTTGCAATACTATTACAGAGTAAAATATTATTAAATTTATATATCGAAAATTGAATATTCCAATTCTATAATAGTCTTTTTACTGTTCTTTTTACCATACACAATGATGAATTGGTATTTTTACAATTAATAAATCATTCTTGAAGAATTTAATTTTAACGAATATTATTTATTCAAATTATTTACTAAACCAGTATCGAAATATTTAATTTAATAACATTATTTAATTTATAATAATAATAATAATAATATTTCGAAAATTGAATATTCTAATAATATAATAGTCTTTTTACTATACTTTTTACCATACACAATGATGAATTAGTACTTTTACAATTAATAAATCATTCTTGAAAGATTTAATTTTAATTTTAGCGAATATTATTTACTCAAATTATTTACTCAACCAGTATCGAAATATTTAATTTAATAACAATAATAATAATATTTAATTTAATTAATAATCTTGCAAAATAAATTCCTTATCCCCTAGCAAGTACTTAAAAATACAAGAGCATCTTCTTAATGGAGGATCACAATTCTTAATATAGACACGAGAAGGAAATAACAAAATTTCGAGAAAACCCTCACCGTAAAATTTTCATCCCTATACGAACATTCCGTGTCATGCTAAAAGCGCAATCCCTTCCTCGAGGACGAATAACGTGCAGAAAATAATCTGCTACGCGAAATTCAAATTCTGCAATAATTTCGAAATTTCACCGAATCGCCAAGTTCGGAACAAAATCACCGACTTTATATCTCGAGAGAGAGCTGTGAAAGAGGAACACACGGTTCTTTATCATCGTTCGAAAAGGTGGTGTGCTTCCCTCGCGCAGCCGTTCCATCCGCGAGAACGGTGATAGAAGAATGGAGGACACAGGCCAGGCTAATGGCCCAAAGATGGTAATTTTCAAATGATTTTTCGCCTCCTCTGCCTCCCTTTTTCCCCTCCCCCTTTCGCTGCCGGGCTGCCGTGCTAAAAGCTAATGGTCGCTAACGTCTGCCCTGCGCGCGCTGCTTTTCCCTTTTTCCCTCGTTTTCGCTTCCTCCGCGCGCGGCTCATCCGCAAACAGTGTTCTGAACTGAGCAAACTTGCAGAAATAAAATATCGTTTTCGCGTGGTCCCTGGTCGGAAATGACTACGCGTAACATCTGATTGCCGGCGTCAAACAGCGATACGTTTTAATAAAAATATCCTTCCTCGCGGATGGACGTTCACATGGCTCGTAAACGAGCTGGTTCCTCGACGAGTTAGCATGTTCCGTTTATTTACTCAAACTGGATCGTTATGGCTCCGTAATTGTTACCTTTATCGCCGTTGCCACGAGGATGTGTTCGTTATGGGGAATTTTTAAGGCCCGCGAGTCGGGAATGCAGGGAAACTACTTGCAAATAATGATCCGAATAATGCTACCTTGGAATACGAAATTGTTTTTCTGCTTCTCTGATGTGTGATGGTAATAAGAAGGTCTGGTGAGGAGGTTATAGCGGTGTTCTAATTCGTGTTATTAATTTGGCCAATGCTTTCCCATCATTCAGTCCAGGATGCACCGCGGAGTCCAAGGATCATGGAGAATGTGTCTTCAACGAATATCCTTCACGCAATGGTAATTACGTGCCGCAATGGTAAATCGTGTCGTTCGTCGGATCATCTTTCACCTCGTCCAGCCACGTACTCCGTTTCTTGCCAGTACCCTGACACTTCGATAGACTTCGGTTAATAACACGTTCAACGCGTATTTCAATCTGCAATATCCATTGGGAAATTCTTGCTGAGTCTACATTCCCGAACACGAGTTTGTAATCTATATTGCTATACCATCCTCGGTTTTCGAAAATTGCGAGTCTTCATAGGAACGCGCGATTTTTGGATCAAATGAAGTATCGCGTAAAATGTATGTAGGATCGGATTTTGGGTGGACTGAGTCAGAATGGTATTCTTGGTGCGTAGTTCTAAGCTTGGAATCGTTACCCAACAATTGTTCTTTGAAAAACGATACCAAATTCCAGGTCTCACCACGTGAAGATGGCTAAGGAAAAATAATTAAATCCTGAAAAGAAAAGAAGATTAAAGAAGGAAATAAATTAGGTCCGAGGAGAAAGATTATTCGCAATTCAACGATGGCAGATGAACAACCTAATAATGAAACAAGCAACTCGGTGAGACATAAACAAACCAACGACGACACATGAGAATATTATACGAAATATTAAATCTGAAAAGAAAAAGAGAAATTAATTAGAAGAAAAATAAATTAGACCTGAAAAGAAAAGTTATTATTAAATTATTTAAGAGAGTTGGATGTGGATAGGGTAGCGAACCCTAACCTCATTTCCACTCCCTCTTTCCTATCGCAGTTTCTAGGGAACATAGAAAATTTACAAGACAATAGCCGATATCTTAAACTTTGTGCGTAGCTCTTAGCTTGGTATCGTTTGCCAAAGATTTCTCTTTGGAAAACGATACCAATTACCAGGTCTCACCACGAGGAGGTGGCTACGCACCGAGACCCGGACATGCGCCCTGGGGGCGCAGCCTGCTGGCGCTACCTGTATCAAAGGTACCCTAACCTAACTTGGAGCGAATTAAGTTAAAATGACTCTACTGACACTTTATTATATTTCGTGTTTTACAAAAGGGGTTTCGGTTCGATATACTGAAACTCTACTGTCGCAACGCTAAGATATGTTCAAGTTCCCATAAAAATAGGGAATGAAATATCAAACACGCGAGCTAATAGAAAATCGCGACGCGCCCGAACGAGTTCGCGATTATTCGAAAGACCGACTAGCCTAGGCGATGTACTCCCGTGTACAGAGATAACTTCATACCTCGGCACCCTCCCGATCGGGCCTAGCTCAATTCCAGTCACTGTC
>NW_016909933.1:342293-343792 GCF_001483705.2 Eufriesea mexicana
AAGAAGAAATTATTGTTAAATTATTTAAGGGAGTGGACAATGGCCACTGAATAGCCATTGATCTAGCCAACGATGATATACGAATAAACCAACGACGAATCATTCGAATATTATACAAAATACTCGAATGCATAAACAATGAAATCTAGAATAAAAGAAATAGAATCTGAAAGAACAAAGATAATTAAAACCTGAAACAGAAAGAAAAAATATTAACGCGGACCTTCCGAAGTCGAAGCGACAACTGGCTCGAGCCTGCACGCGGGCCCCTTATATAGCGGCGGCCGGCCGGGCGAAGATCGGCGAAAATTTCCGAACTTTACCGATTTCTTTAAAAGTTACTTTTCCGCTGTAATAACTAATAATTTACTAACTTTTTTGACTTTTATCGTTAATAAACGTTGCAAACTATTTGTTATCAATGATTTTAATTTGCTATTGACAATAAATTTATTAATTTATTAGCTTTTTGTGAGCTACGAATACATTTCAATACAAATACGTTGCTTGCTTAAGTAGTACCTAATAATTTATTAACTTTCTTAACTTTTATCGTTAATATACGTTGCAAAATATTTGATATTAACAATAAATGTAGTAATTTATCAACTTTTTGCTAATTATGGATACATTTTAACATAAATTCGTTGATAACTGCAATAATAGCCCGTAATTTATTAATTTTTTCACTTTTATTATAAACTTACATTGTATATAATTTCCTACTAACAATCAGTGTAAAAATTTATGAACTTTCTGTAAATTATGCAAATGTTTTAATAGAAATATGTTACAAGTGCGAGTAACAGACTATGGCTTAATAATTTTTTTGCTTTTATTGTAAATTTACTTTGAAAATACATACAACATTTCGAAACATGCATTCCTAAAATTTCAATTCTCCAATGCTCTCTGTTTTCGGCTCTGTCTTACGGCACTGAGAACCCGAAACGCGAAAAAGATCACCAATCTCGATAGACGACGGTTCACTCTACGGGGATGGATGGAAAAAATCCGGCCAAGACGCGAAATTTCGATGATCGAAATCAATAAAGTCTATTACGCAGCACGAACTGTCACCGGCCCGCACTTCCGGCACTATTATACGGCACTGAGATCCCGAAACGCGAAAAAAATCACCAATCTCGTTAGGGGACGGTTCACTCTACGGGGAAGGATGGAAAAAATCCGGCCAAGACCCGAAATTTCGATGATCGAAATCAATAAAGTCTATTACGCAGCACGAACTGTCACCGGCCCGCACTTTCGGCACTATTATACGGCACTGAGATCCCGAAACGCGAAAAAAATCACCAATCTCGTTAGACGACGGTTCACTCTACGGGGATGGATGGAAAAAATCCGGCCAAGACGCGAAATTTCGATGATCGAAATCAATAAAGTCTATTACGCAGCACGAACTGTCACCGGCCCGCACTTTCGGCACTATTATACGGCACTGAGATCCCGAAACGCGAAAAAAATCACCAATCTCGTTA
>NW_016909933.1:348646-354435 GCF_001483705.2 Eufriesea mexicana
ACGGTTCACTCTACGGGGATGGATGGAAAAAATCCGGCCAAGACGCGAAATTTCGATGATCGAAATCAATAAAGTCTATTACGCAGCACGAACTGTCACCGGCCCGCACTTTCGGCACTATTATACGGCACTGAGAACCCGAAACGCGAAAAAAATCACCAATCTCGATAGACGACGGTTCACTCTACGGGGATAGATGGAAAAAATCCGGCCAAGACGCGAAATTTCGATGATCGAAATCAATAAAGTTTATTACGCAGCACGAACTGTCACCCGCCCGCACTTTCGGCACTATTATACGGCACTGAGAACCCGAAACGCGAAAAAAATCACCAATCTCGATAGACGACGGTTCACTCCACGGGGATAAATGGAAAAAATCCGGCCGAGACGCGAAATTTCGATGATCGAAATCAATAAAGTCTATTACGCAGCACGAACTGTCACCGGCCCGCACTTTCGGCACTATTATACGGCACTGAGATCCCGAAACGCGAAAAAAATCACCAATCTCGTTAGACGACGGTTCACTCTACGGGGATGGATGGAAAAAATCCGGCCAAGGCGCGAAATTTCGATGATCGAAATCAATAAAGTCTATTACGCAGCACGAGCTGTCACCGGCCCGCACTTTCGGCACTAGTATACGGTACTGAACACTCGAAATCGAAAAAAAATCAGTAATCTCTTTAGAGAACAGTTCACTCGTTGAACTGAAAAATTCCAGCCCCGAAGCTAAACTTCGAGGATCTAAAACAAAACAGTATTCCGCAGCACGATCTGTAACTAACTTACATTTCCGGCACTGTGTTTCCGCACTAACCGATGAAAAGTGGGTACATTAGTTAAAGAAAATCATAATAAATGCTGTTATACCGAATGATTCTAATCGAAATGCCTGATTGCGGAAATACATGCGAAAAAAGTAAATAATTTTTTGTGCTAATTTTTAGCACAATTTTGCAGGCATAGACACTATTGTTAGTTTATTTCATATGTGCTCCTTACCACCGAAGAAATGTTTAGAGTTAGTAATATTGAACTTCGTAAACTTCTCACAATTTCTTAAACTTGTGCCCTTCGTAAATATTATGATGATGTTGCAAAGGTTATCTACAACTACAATGGTACGAACTAATATCCGACACGTCGCGTTATTTTTCTCAAATGTATATTTTCTCAGTTGTAGTAATTAGAACGTCAATCAGCGATATCACGACTTCACGAAACCTATGGAAGAAATCTTTAATGTTTCACTTTGACGCGCGCGTATATTCCACCATTTGTTACCGGTATGCTTGCTGTGCCGCCAACTGAAAGTTGATTGCGGTAGGACAAGCTAGGTATTATTGTGGCGGGAAAGTGCTGCGTCTTTGAAATAGGTATGTGCTAAAATTTCAAACAATGTCTTTTATATTTATTGATATCGATGAAGCAAATACAAATATATTTCTGTGACGAAAATGACAAATTAAAGAATGCTGAATTTCCACTACAAAAACGTTAGAAATTTATAAAATTAATTATAAAATTAATATCAAAGATATAATATATGGTAATATATAGTATATATTATTTACAAAATTTAATACATGAGCATTATAACCTCCTTTATTGAATATATTTCTTGAGAACATTAGTTTTTAATGTATAAGTGGTTAAAACTATTTTTCCAACAAAACCATTTAGTCAGTCCTATCTAAGGAAAATATGTATCACTTGGTTATAATACAGCTACAAATATTTTTCCTGTTGCTAATAAGATGCGTTTATGTTCAGTTTCAAGTATACTTACGACAAACTTAAAATGTTATTGTTAAAATTAAGATTGAGTAAGTAATACTTTTAATAATACAATTTACTTAACTTATGCTGTAATGGGTTGAAGTAATAAAACAATAGAACGATATAAATAACTATAACACAATCTCCTCCCTTCTTTTTATTCTCTTAATACCTTCATAAAGCTTTTCACTTTCTCTAACAAATTTAAGCCACTCAGTGGTTTAGTTAGAAAATTAGCATTCGCTTCTTTATCTGGCACATAACAAATTTGTAAGTTCTTAATTTTTACTACATCTCTTATATAACAACATTTTTCTGTGTAAAAACTTAGATTTAATTTTTTACATTTATCGCACTCAATCTGTCACACATCAATATTTCTCACCTCTCTTTCTAGTAGGACTTTACATATCCTCAAATATCTTAATATCCGCTTCAATCCATTCATGTCCATCATTTTAGGATTATGATTAAACTACGGCAAACATCTTACTGCAAATGAGAAGTCTGGCCAGACATAAATATTCAAATATATGAGTTTCCTTAATAATTCTTGATATTCGTTTATCTTGGACTAAGTTATAGTGAATTTATCCTTCTTCTCAGCAACTCCAATGCACTGCTGTATCTTGTCTGGAATCAAATCATGTTTTATTTTCTTTTGATTTAACCAAACCTGGAGGTCTTGTCCTACAAAATCACCTTCATTGTCTGAACATATAACTACTTTCCAACTTCTTGATAGATTAATTTTCTTTAAATGTTACCAATATTATTATTTCCTCAGCTATCTAACCCTTTTCCTATAAGAGAAAGAAAAAAATAATCACTCTCGAATAATCATCAATAGATAAGATGTATTTTTTACCTCCTTTGGACATTGGTTTTATTGGTTCAATCAAGTTCATGTGTCACAGCCCCATTATTTTTTCTGTTTTTATAGTTTCCAAGTTCCTATGGATATTTCTACAAATTTTTGGCATAAAGCAACATTCACAGTTTATACTCAAGATTTATCTTTACTTTTCATAACTATTACCAATTATGCATTCTCCATCTCTTCAATGATCCTCATATTTGCATATCGATACCACACATCTTTCTTTGTTAATATATATGCTGCCTTTTTTTTGTTTCTTCATTCCACATAATATGTATTTCCTCTCCTCATAGCTTTCATTTGAACTTCTCCCTTTTCTTTATATACCTCAGCTCCATTATTCTGAAACTTAACACATTAGCGATGACCAGTAATTTTGACTACTGATATTAATGTTAATTCTGATCAGAACTACAACATACCTTTCAATCTCACTGTATTCTCTACATCTTGCTATTACAAGAGGTCATCACCTAAATTTATTTTATTCTCTTTTGTCTGCCTAAACTATCTTCCTTTTCTGAACATTTCATCATCATATATTTTTATTTTGTATGTTATATAATTAGCCGACCTAAAATCCAATAGACCTTACATATTTAGCAATGTCATACCTTACATATTTAGCAATGTCATGCCTTACATATTTAGCAATGTCATGCCTTACATATTTGTATTACTTCTTCAATTTTTTCTCACTAGGAAAAATAATTTTTGACACCTAATCGCTCTACGCTGGTGATGTTCCACAAGTGCAATATTTTTCTCCTATTGTACATGCTTGTTCATTTCAACAGAGTATTGTCTTCTTAAAACCAGGATCTGTAATCACTAATAAAAGATAAAGAAACAATGGCTTATATCTTACAATATTTATGTACACCTTAAGGTTATGTTAATACAAAGGCTTACATTGTTTTGCATGATGTAGGTACACCTCCATAGACACAGCAATTGGCAATTTTTTTCTCATTTCCCATACACTCTCCTATACACTCGAGGAAAAATTAATAAATTACATAGTTTCTGTTATTAATTTATTAACTTTTATAATTGTTTTATAAAGGCGTATCCTTGCAGACATGTCATGTGCCAGGTAAAGAAACGAATGTTGATTGTCCAATTAAAATCACTGTTTGGGTTCTTAAGCGAATAAAAAGAAGGGAAGAGAATGTTCATTAGTTATTCATGTCGTTTTATTGTTTTATTTATTTCGTCCATCACGTCACGTGCTTTTAAGCGATCTCCTGGCGATTTTATTTGAATGGGTTACTAACACTGGTTATGTGCTCTTAATATTTCGTACTAAATCAATTCGACAGTGAAAAATTAACAAATTATTCGATTTCTGTGATGAATTTCTAAACTTTCATAATTGCATGTGTTCTAAATGTTGTCAAAGATCATAATAGTTTATCACTAGTAACTGCTTTTTATGCAGTTAATTTATAAATTACATGCACGCATTAGAAAAACAATATTCTTAGCAATATTCCCATATTCCCATTTTACTTCTCGTTTAGTTCATAATTAAACACCTTGACCGACAATCATGGTCGTCGTTGTTATCAAATCACGCACGCCATCCAATAATTATTAATAACATACTGATTACCATTAAATTATGCACAAACATTGCATAAGAATGTTGCTCAAAGTTTTAACTTCGCCATGAAGCTATAAAGGTTCATAAATTAATCACAGCAATTGAATTATTTGTTAATTTTCACTGCTGGAGCTTTTCTGCCCTTTTCTATCAATCTTCTGCCTTTGTTTATCACGTAAAGAGGTGTTCGTTGATCGCAAGTCTTTCTGATTGGCGGAACTTCTGGGGTACTTCCGCTAATCAGAAAAACTTGCATTCAGCGTCATCTGTGATTTTAAACCCGAAGCTCCGAAAGTAATAGGAATATAGAATGCGCGAGGAGGTCGTCTAAACCTTGTCACGCGATAGACAAAGACAGCAAGCAGTTAAAAAAGGACATAGACGACGCTATGGTGAAAAATCACAAATTATCAAGTTTTCGCGACTAATTTGTGAACTTTTATAATTGCATCGTATAGGTGCGTTCTTAGAGAAGTTTCCAATGTTATTTTAGATATAAATTTCTTCCTAATTAATTAATTATTAGTAATTATTGCACGGAGTGTTTGAACTAATGCCGAACGTACTGACAATTTTTCATTAATTACTATCTTCTATGCAATTGCTTTGTGATTTTCATAGATTCAATATGGAAACAATATTCTAGCGCATATTCTCATATCACTTCTGTTCATATTTTGTTTCTAGTTTTGTTCATAATTAAATATTTTGACTGACTATCGTGCCGGTTGTTATTATCAAATCACGTACGCCTAAAATAGAAACTATCTCTTTTTATTTTTTTTTATATTCAATACAGTGAAATTTTCATAACGGGTATACAAACGTTTATAGGCTACGTTACAAATAATTACAATACAATTTGATGAATATAATATGGTCTGCCTAAGAAATATAAATATCCATCAAAATTTTGGCTGTTTCATTTCTAAAATTCAAAGGAAACTTCGAAAATTTATAAGAAATAGGAAATATCTTAAACTTTGTGCGTAGCTCTTAGCTTGGTATCGTTTTCCAAAGATTTTTCTTTGGAAAACGATACCAATTACCAGGTCTCACCACGAGGAGGTGGCTACGAATCGAGACCCGGACATGCGCCCTAGTGGCGCAGCCTGCTGGCGCTACCTGTATCAAAGGTACCCTAATCTAACTTGGAGCGAATTAAGTTAAAATGGCTCTACTGACACTTTATTATATTTCGTGTCTTACAAAAGGGGTTTCGGTTCGATATACTGAAACTCTACTGTCGCAACGCTAAGATATGTTCAAGTTCCCATAAAAATAGGGAATGAAATATCAAACACGCGAGCTAATAGAAAATCGCGACGCGCCCGAACGAGTTCGCGATTATTCGAAAGACCGACTAGCCTAGGCGATGTACTCCCGTGTACAGAGATAACTTCATACCTCGGCACCCTCCCGATCGGGCCTAGCTCAATTCCAGTCACTGTCGCACTCGCCAAGACTTACACGTGGACCAAGGATAGTCCCTGAACCAATGAAACTTCTAGTGTCAAC
>NW_016909933.1:355116-365740 GCF_001483705.2 Eufriesea mexicana
CGAAATACTCGAATGCTGAAACGAAGACAAATAGAATAAAAGAAATAGAATCTGAAAGAAGAAAGATAATTAAAACCTGAAACAAAAAATAATTAGTACCTGAAAGGAGAAATTATGGTTAAATTATTTAAGAGAGTGGACAATGGTCACTGTATAGCCATTGATCTAGCCAACGATGATATACATATAAACCAACGACGAAGCATTCGAATATTGTACAAAATACTCGCATGCATAAACAATGAAATCTAGAATAAATGAAATAGAATCTGAAAGAAGAAAGATAATTAAAACCTGAAACAGAAAGAAAAAATATTAACGCGTACCTTCCGAAGTCGAAGGGACAACTGGCTCGAGCCTGCACGCGGGCCCCTTATATAGCGGCGGCCGGCCGAAGATCGGCGAAAATTTCCGAACTTTACCGATTTCTTTAGAAGTTACTTTTGCGCTCTAATAACTAATAATTTTTTAACTTTTTTTACTGTTATCGTTAATATACGTTGCAAACTATTTGTTATCAATGATTTTAATTTGTTATTTGCAATAAATTTAATGATTTATTAACTTTTTGTAAGTTATGAATACATTTTAACACGAATATGTTGTTTGTTTAAGTAGTCGCTAATTATTTATTAACTTTTTTTACTTTTATCGTTAATATAGGTTGCAAAATATTTGTTATTAACAATAAATGTAGTAATTTATTATCTTTTTGCTAATTATAGATACGTTTTCACGTAAATACGTTATATATACTAATAATAGCCTATAATTTAGTTATTTTTCTACTTGTATTATAAATTTACGTCGTGAGCAATTTGTTATTAGAAATAAGTGGAATAATTTTTACCCTTTTGCAAATTACAGGTACATTTGAACATTACAGGTACATTCAAAATAAACGGACCATATGTATAATAATAAAGTATAGGATGGCAACTATATGGCGACATATGTGCGCAACGGTGAAACGTATAATGTCTCCTGTATGGCGACATACAAGGGGAAAGGGTTAAACATTCTATAAAAACGAACAAGTGTCCAGTTTTTGATCGGCAGCGTAATCCGCCTGTACCGGTGAGAACAATTTTAACGGTGTCTAGTGTGAGTGAGGTTGAATAAATGAAACTCATTTGTCCTACAATTGAGCCGTTCACTGCACAAATCGATTAACTCCACTTTTTGATAAATCTTAAATTTAAGTGTCAAAGCACTTGGTATAGTCATAACTTTTTATATTTATAATAAATTTCCCTGATAATTAAGATTAACACCGTTAAACGACAAAAATTTTTTGACCACCGAATAATAAATAATTTATTTCAGAGGTCACTTTGATTAACTCCGTACTCTAATGCAAACCATTGCGATAATGCAACTCAAATGCACTAGCAGCCATGAATGATAACGTTGAATTTTTTAGCGCCATTTTATCAGAATTTAAGTAAAATTTAGTAAAATTTAAATTTATTACTTTTTCCACTTGTCAAATCGATTAACTCTTCCAGTAACGTAAAAATGGTAACATTACTAACGATTGCCTTTTGGCTATTTTTTCTTATAAATTTTATATACCGTTAGATGAAAGTTACATTTGTATTTATGCATTCTACGATATTTATTTCGATTTAAATTATAAAGGGAATTTTAAAAAACGATATACATTATTTCATTGCATTTCTCCACTTTTTGTTTTATGGAGTTAATCAATTTGTGCAATGCGTGGTATAAATATAATGTGACTGAGTGCCGTCTAGTGTGAATGATATTTGAGAAAATGTTTAGAAGAATATGCGAGAGTGAAACAGTTATTTGAGAAGTATCAAAGAGTGAACACGTAAATTTAATACTTATTAAGAGTGAGAGAAGAAACTTCTGGAAAGAGTACATCGATTTTATTATTTCAAATAGTTTATTATTTAAATAGTTTAACTCAAATATATTTTGCGAGTTACTCGTTAAAAAGGTCTCGTATATTATTGTCCATTGCACCCACATCTAGGAGGTGAAACACTGCCGAGCGGGGAGTAAAAAAGGACGCGTCCGCGTGGCGGCGCTGCAGTCGCGGTCCTCCATTTTCCTTGACGCTCGTGGCTTTAATGCACCTTCGGGGCGAGAGCTCGGTCTACGCATTCCCCGACGAAGATCTGTTTGTGAGGCCATTAGGGATCAGTCGGGATCATAAATTCATTGATATATTTACTGTGTAAACGCGGCCAACGTGCTGCCGCGTACAAGCGGCCTCGCGATGCGTTTGTAACGAGCTGTCTTAACCCTTGTAACCGCGAGATTCGAATAATTCTTGGCCCTTCCTGATTGTTTTTAACCGCACCAAAATGACGATGACACAGCGCGTTTGAACCTCTCCAGATGGCTTGTCCGGCAGTTTCGAAAGATCGAAGAAAGTGACTAATATGTGGATCGGAGTGTGAGAATGTGGCATCGTGTTGAGTTGTAAAACAGTAGCTGCATTTTTGGGTTCTCAGGGTAATTTAACCGATTATTAGTTGAATTTATTTAGCACGGATGATCCACTTTTGGATTTTTATTCGAAATTTTTTTTTTATTCCACTTTGAAACACTTGTTATGACGTATTTAGGTTACAAATAGGATTAATAAATGATTAATTAATTAATTTTTAAGTTTGACGAAATTAATAATCGATTTTTGGATTTTTATTCCACTTTGAAACACTTGTTGTGACGAATTTAGGTTACAAATAGGATTAATAAATGATTAATTAATTAATTTTTAAGTTTGACGAAATTAATGATTGATTTTTGGATTTTTATTCGACTTTGGAGCACTTCTTACGATATATTTAGATTGCAGATAGGATTAATAAATGATTAATTAATTAATTTTTAAGTTCGACGAAATTAATGATGGATTTTTAGATTTTTATTCGACTTTGGAGCACTTCTTACAATATATTTAGATTACAGATAGGATTAATAAATGATTAATTAATTAATTTTTAAGTTTGACTAAATTAATAATCGATTTTTGGATTTTTGTTCGAAATTTTCTTATTCGACTTTGGAGCACTTCTTATGATATAGTTAGATTGCAGATAGGATTAATAAATGATTGATTAATTAATTTTTAAGTTTGTCTAAATTAACGACCGTTTTTTTATTTTTTTATTCAAAATTTTTGAGTTAGAATTTATGCTATTTTTTTTTTATGTCGTATTTATGTTACATTGTGAAAAATAGAAATAGAAACAGAGAACCATTTTATTTATTTATAACAAAAATAGGAGGAAACAAACCATATTGAAAAATAAAATTATTAATCTTTAATTTATTTAAACGTATAGTCAATTTTTAATTGTTGATTTAAAATTTTGTTACTTGACCTTGAAATTTTTCTTATAATTACTGAAATAAAAACCAAAAAAATTCGTTTTATTTATAACAAAAGAAAGGAAAGACAACTATCCCAAAAATATAATTATAATCTTTGATCCATTTTAAAAAATGATCGATTTCTAATTTAGGTTTAAAAATTCTGTTGCATAATTTTGGAATTATTGCAGGTTTATATAAACATGATCGAATCCAGAAATAAAGATAAAATTGAAAGGTAATTTCGTTTTATTCGTGACAAAAGGAAGAAGGAAGAAATTAAACTCAGAAAATAGGATTGATAGCCTTTGATTTATTTCACCTGCACACAGCACACTTTCTTCTTTATTTTATGGCACTTTCACTCATCGTTTCTTTTCTTTTGTTTTGATCATTCAGCTCTTTCGTCAACGCATACTCACACACATATATATATCAGAGATTATATATTTCGACAATCTATAATCGATTTTTTGATGTATAGGGTGACCACGATATTATTCCCCAATCTTTTTCTCGCAAATTATGGTTATTAGGAAAAAATGAAAGAGGAGAGAGTGTCATAGTCTTCCATGACTAACACGACGACATATAATAACCTTTTGTAATTACTATAGTTTCCGATAAATTCGACGTTGGTCTTCGATTTTTTAAAACTGCATTTCTTTCATGCTATATGAAAACGTGTATCAACACCAATGATTTTGAAATTTATACGAAGTTAAAAATAAAACAGCTATATTTTGAATTTTTCAATTCAATTACTATATTCGTCGTATAATCGAGATAGTTTTATTTTATCTATTGAATCAGTATGACTATTATATGTTATTTTGGCTATTTTTGTCTAATTTTTGAAAATCGATTGCCATAACACCAGTGACCATAAATGATTTATTGTCATATATATATATCATACATCACCGTGAATGTGTTAAAATAATTTCAGAAAGTTTTCAGTATATTTTCTTTGATGTATAAGTATATTTTGAATTAGTATTGCTAGCATTATATAAAATATCTGTGCGAATACTTAAACATTTATTCTGCTTCATAATTGCAACATGTTGTAAAAATTAATTAAAAAACAAAGTAATAGTGATTTCATAATCGTGTGAAACATTAGAATTATTTACTTAATTTCTGATTTTGATTTTGTACCTCGAAGGTCATTGTATATCATTTTTGATTAATTCTTTTCAATGGTTGCTGTCATACTTCTGTTTAAAAAATTATTTGATAAAAATTGTTCAATCATTTAATAAAAAAATTACATATCGTTTTATTTAAAAAATTGAAAGTCATATGTTTTCTCAAAAAAATATTGCGAACATGAAAATTTCATATAAATTGCATTGCTCGATATAGTAAACTGCGAAATTTTTTCTTCCTTCATTCCTTCCTGAATTCTTGATTATATTTAATACTATATTATATTTAATACTATCTGTAATAATTTTTTAATAACAATTATTATCTTCGATCTACAATATAGCATAAGTTCGTCAGAAAATGCATTCACTATAATCGTAGTATCAACCGAATATTTATCCCTAGTAACTTTTATAATTATTAATGATTTTTAATTATTTTAATTATTGTTAATGATCAGTTATTAGTTATTAATTGTTAATTAATAATTGAAGTAATTTATTATAATTTTAATAATTGCCTTTTACTCCCAAAAATTCTTCCAATTTATTTATCAGCTGTTCTGAGTCATTGCACAAGGAATGTGAAATCAGTTTCTTCGTTTGTCCGAAGTATGTCTCACGATAGTCATCAAATCATATCTAAGAGAGACAGTCTGGATCATGGTTTATGTGTTGGATTATCGTGGGATCATTGGTTGCCGGATTGTTGGTGCTCCACTACATTTATGAGAAAAACTGGCTAGTAACGACGTGAACACCCTGTATATCTCTCTTTTTATCCTATTTCTTTCGAGAGTTACATGCAACCCGCTTCATCCAGCAGTACTGATAATTATTTAACCAGTCAGATGACCGGTCGTGGTAGGTTTAGTGTTACTGAGAAACTCGAAATTAAAAATTTGATGTTTGTCATTATGAAATTTATTATATTAATACCGAAAGATCGTTTTGTTTGCAATTATTGTTTGCTGTTGTTTTCAATGGAAAAAACTTCTAATTTCCGCGAAAATTATTTATCATTGTTTGTAAATTATGCCAGTGATTATGAGATTGTTTACTGTCATTTTTAATGGAAAAAATTTCTATTTTTCGCCAAGGTTATTTATTATTATTTCTAAATTATGTTAGTGATTATGAGATTGGTTACTGTCATTTTTAATGGAAAAAATTTGTAATTTTCTCCAAGGTTATTTATTATTATTTCTAAATTATGTTAGTGATTATGAGATTGGTTACTGTCATTTTTAATGGAAAAAATTTGTAATTTTCTCCAAGGTTATTTATTATTATTTCTAAATTATGTTAGTGATTATGAGATTGGTTACTGTCATTTTTAATGGAAAAAATTTGTAATTTTCTCCAAGGTTATTTATTATTATTTCTAAATTATGTTAGTGATTATGAGATTGGTTACTGTCATTTTTAATGGAAAAAATTTCTTATTTATCATTGTTTGTAAATTATGCCAGTGATTATGAGATTGTTTGCTGTCATTTTTAATGGAAAAAATTTCTAATTTTCGCCAAGGTTATTTATTATTATTTCTAAATTATGTTAGTGATTATGAGATTGGTTACTGTCATTTTTAATGGAAAAAATTTCTAATTTTCGCCAAGATTATTGATCATTGTTTGTAAGTCTAAATACAAAATTATAAAAGAAAATAACTTTATCGCTTATTTCGAGTTGCATTTATTTACCTTACAACGAAACAAAGCAATTTTTAGCAAAATAGGAAAAAGTTGGTGCAATTTAATTAATTCAATTATTATTAATTTCATTAATATATAATATATTTGAAACGCGAAACTTTTATTATTTCGAAACGGAACTATTATATGATTTAGGCCACTCTCGTAATTACTGGTATAATTGTTATGTTCTTTATTTATGAAAGAAGCGTAGGAAATATTTCACGTTTTATAACTTCATAGAAAGTTATGAAAGTACGAATTAAAAATTTAGCACGAGCATCCTGACGAAATGTTTTTCGAGTTTTATTGTATTTGCTAGCAAGCGTATAATATATAAAGCATGCTGAGCTTATATAGTAACTCACTGTGATCCTCTGTAAACAGATGGAAAACATAGAAAAATATATAAATATATATATATAAATATATATATATTTTTAACGTGCAATACATTTGTAGATGTTACACGTATTTATCGAATTTGTTTAAATAAGTCTCATATATTTTTAATACTTATTATATGTTATTGATTATAGTTTGTTTTATAATGTATTTATAAAATTGTTTAATGTTTCCAAAAATTATTAATTTACAAAATTATCGTAACTAAGTATTTATAGAAATATTTTACGTAATACAATTTTCTTTTTTAATAAGGAAGATAAAAGGTGGATGCAAGAAATATCACATTAAAATTTTATGGAAAAAATCATCATTTATAAATACAAAGTTTTAATTGAATAATTAAAAATTAAATGATTCGCCAAATATCATAAAACAATTTTATAAAAGAAGTAAAAAATTGTAAATATTCAAGTTTGATTGAGTAGTTGAGAATCAAATAATCCAGGAAATATCACAAGACAAATTTATGGAGAAGATCAGGAATTATAGATATTCAACTTTAATTAACTGACTAAAAATTAAATAACCCACCAAATATTATAAAACAATTTTATAAAGAAAAGGAAAAATTGTAAATGTGCAACTTTAATTAAGTAATTAAAATTTAATTGAAATAATCCATCATCAAAGAAATAAGCATGTTCAAATTTCACTGTATCACGCATAATCTGAAATTTGTATCTCTTCTGATATTCCTATAATTCATATTTGTTAATGGTGGATGAAATTTAATAACGATAAGAACAATTATTTATTTAATTACAAAGATTATCAAACAGAAATATTGGGTTGGAATATAATTATTTTATCACTATCACATGCTCACACGTCTTCTCTATATTAACACATTGCATACGGCACTTTGCGCCCTCAAAGCGCTCCCAAAGACCGCACATTTTTCAACACCCTAGAAGCATGCTTGGCAAGCAATACGTTGCATATATGCATATTTTTCATTTAAAATTGGTAATATATTCACATAAAGTATTCTTAGATATTACTATATACTTTATACATCGATTTATTATATAAAATTTTATACATTTTAACTAATATTTATCTGACAAACTTGAATAATGCTTTAGAGTGTGATACCTGGTAAAGCATACTCCTTTGTGCAATGTTGTTTGCCACCAGATTGAAAATGTAAATGATTTTTAAAAAACTATTTCCGTACAAATTTGCACGTATATTTCGAAATAACAAAATGTACAACGATAAAACACTTTATAAGGTGCGGTAAACGATCCTCACAGAGCTACCGATATACTGGATATACTGACTGATTGCTTTTACATTCTTGGAATGTCAACATTCAGTTATTTTGCTTATCATTTGTCACAAGAATGAGCAAGACTTCGCTACCCTGGTAACGTAACAAAAACATTTGTCTCTGGTCGCCTAAGTCACAGATTCAATCGAAGAAAGCTGAAAACGAGGTATCTCGTGACCCGTATGCAATGTGTTAACACTCAATTGCAATACATATATATTTAAAAATCTATGTAACCATTACCACAGTATTATCGTCAACAAAATGAACACCTCTAAGAATATCATATCTAACACAGAAATTACCTCTCACGTTCAATAACTTTAAACAGGTACCTAAGATAATTAAAATAATTAAAAGAATCAAAATTCTGAAACACATTTATAATACAATAATAAATTTCTAATATATCCTAACTCTAACACCCTAACACAAGGAGAAACACCTGCACCGTTCGAATCTACGTATTTTCACGAATTTCAAGTAAAATCTATTACCAATCTCTCGATCGATAAGTTCATAAATGGAGTTGGCTTAAACAAGAATCTTCGTTGAATCGGAACGATATCGTATCGCTGGAACATCCGCGTCTGAATATTCGGGAAACGCCAATATCCGAGGCGAACAGATTTTCGCTGGTTTTTTAATTAATATTTTTCACTGCTGGAAATAGCTGGAATTAATCTGCCGGAGGGTCGGGGCCCGCGAATGCAGCGGACGCCCAATTTCCGCGAACAGCAGGAGAGTGAATTATTTTCGCGCTCGATCCATCTTCCACCATTCCATCTCGAGGGCAACGAGAACTCCTCGTTTGTTTCGTGTTTCCAGCCGAGAGTCGAAGCTCTTTTTTATTTAAAAAGGCATCGGGATGTAGAGAGAATGAAAAAACTGCCGATTTTTCACCCGCCATGGAAGGTCCATCTTCGTGGACCTAACCTCACTTCGCGTATGTCGATCTAACCTCTCTTAACCTAATCTTTCGTATTTTTGGCTTAACCCTTTATCACGTGCGTTTGCCTAATCTCTCTTCACGTACGTTAACCTAACCTCTCATCGAGTATGTGGACCTAACCTCTCTTCGTATATGTGAACCTAACCTTCCACTTTACTTTAACTTAACCTTTTTTCGCGTTTGTCGACTTAACGTCTCTTCACGTACATCGACCTAACCTTCCGTATCTTTAACTTAACCCTTTTTCGCGTTTGTCGACCTAACCTCTCTTCACGTACATCCACCTAACCTATCGTATCTTTAACTTAACCCTTTCTTGCGTTTGTCGACCTAACCTCTCTTCATGTACATCTATCCAACCTTTCATCACGCATGTGAACCTAACCTCTCTTTGCGTACGTGGACCTAACCTTCGATATCTTTAACTTAACCCTTTTTCGCGTTTGTCGACCTAACCTCTCTTCACGTACATCGACCTAACCTTCCGTATCTTTAACTTAACCTTTTTTCGCGTTTGTCGACCTAACCTCTCTTCACGTACATCTATCCAACCTTTCATCACGCATGTGAACCTAACCTCTCTTTGCGTACGTGGACCTAACCTTCGATATCTTTAACTTAACCCTTTTTCGCGTTTGTCGACCTAACCTCTCTTCACGTACATTTACTTAACCTTTTATTGCACATGTGAACCGAAGCTCTCTCTGCATATGTGGACCTAACCTCTTATCGCATATGTGCACCTAACCTCTCTTCATGTACATGGACCTAATCTTTTATACCTTTGATTTAACCTTTTGTCACGTAAGTCGACCTAACCTCTCTTCACGTATCTGAACCTAACCTCTCTTCACGTACGTCGGCCTAACCTGTCTTCACGTACGTGAACCTAACCTATAGGATAGGGTAGTGGTTATCGATAGTTATAGAAATGACGAAATTTTTTTAATCCAGAAGATTTTCGGATTCTGATTTGATGAAGATGTAAGTTTATATCTTTGAGATACTTTTGTATCTTTGATAAAATCTAAAATTAAGAAATAAAAACGACTGTACTGTCCACGTGAGAGAAATTAATTAAAGTGGACTCGAATTCAGGTGACGCTCTGTATTATATAGTACGTAAGAAATTCTATGTATCATAGTCCCCCCCTATATTCAATCACATCAAAAATTAGATAATAAAACCAAAGTAAGGTTAAAAATATTCTAAAATTAAGGGGTAAAAACGACTGTACTGTCTACGTGAGAGGAATTAGTCAGAAAGTACCCGAATTCAGGTGACACTCTATACTATAATATATACTAGTAGTTTTCTCCAATATCCAGTCGTACCAAAAAATTTTCCACCAAGATTCACAATTTAGATAATAAAATCGAAATAAGATCAGAAAAATTCTAAAATTAAGAGATAAAAGCTACACTATACGCTAAGAGATCTATAATAACATAATAAAATAATATAAAAACTATACTATACTAAGAGTATAAAAGGTATACTGTCCACGTGAGTGGGATTAGATAGAAAGGACTCGAATTTGGGGTAAGTCGAATGGCGAGAGCTGAGAGCGAAAGGGGACGAAGGTGAAGCGATTAGAGCAGCGGATTTGTTTTCCTCTTGGAGATCCAAAGAGGCAGTAGGCACAGGGGTTGGAGCAGTTTGCAGTGTAAATTTACATGGCAAACGTGCCGATGAATTTACGAGACTCCTACGCTCCTCTTCCTCGTGTTTACAAATAGACGATAGCACCCTATCGACCGATCAAATGTAGACCATGTGTCCGTTGCAGGAATG
>NW_016909933.1:366311-378876 GCF_001483705.2 Eufriesea mexicana
GAATGCGTGTCATGTAAGTCCTGTAAAAAATATTTTCGGAGCTACCGGGGTGGTTCGTTCGGAATTTATAGCGTGGACCGAGTAAGAATAGCGATACGCTGCTTGGATTTATGATGCTCGTTCATCGCCATTTAGAGGGTGGACACGGTAGTTGGTATAATGTGTGCAATCACTCGTTGTTTTTATGACTAACACCGTGAACGCTAGATGTCGATAGTGTTGTAATGGTAGTACGTGTGGAATTTCGGCCCTAACGTATTCAGTCCTCGTTTATTTTCCACATTATGTGGACGTACTGCGACAGCTTTTAGTGCTCCGTGAGGAGATGTACGTGGAGATGCGAACTATAAGATGCTATACTGCGTGTATTAAAACACCGAACTGTATATCAGGACATTAGATGTGCGTATAAATACAGAGTGTGTCAAGATACTATGCTGTGTATCAAGGTTCGGATATATACGTGTATATAAGTGTAAACTATGTGTTAAGATAGTATACTGTATGTGTCAAGATGTCAAAGTAAGTATAAATGCAAACTATATATCAAGATAGTATACTGTAGGTGTCAAGATACTATGTTATATGTATCAAGACACTAAACTATATATCAAGATTTTAGATATATATACGTAAACTATATGTATCGATGTAACAATTTTGTCAAGATAGTAAACTATGTATCAATCTATTAATTTTAGTGTTAAGATACTAAACTATACATATATAAACACAAACTGTGTATCAGAATACTATATTATATTATCAAGATATTAAACTATGTATTAAGAATCAGCTACATATAAATGCAAATCACGTGTCAGCATACTATAACATAAACATAAATTATGTGTTAACATATTATACCTTATGTATCAAGACACTAGACTATGCATCCAAATATTATATGTATACAGACACAAACTATGTGTCAATATACTATGCCATATGCATCAGAACATTAGGCACCTATAAACACAAACTATATATTAAGATGGTACACTATAAGCATCAACATACTATACCTTGTGTATCAAAACACTAGACTATACATCCAGATATTAGATATACACAGACACAGATTATGTGTCAATATACTATATCATATGTGTCAGAACATTAGACACGTATAAACACAAACTATATATTAATATGGTACACTATAAGCATCAACATACTATACCTTGTGTATCAAAACACTAGACTATACATCCAGATATTAGATATACACAGACACAGATTATGTGTCAATATACTATACCATATGTGTCAGAAAATTAGGTACCTATAAACACAAACTATATAACAAAATGGTATACTATAAGCATCAATATGTTATACCTTATGTATCAAAACACTAGACTATACATCCAGATATTAGATATATACAGACACAGATTATGTGTCAATATACTATACCATATGTGTCAGAAAATTAGGTACCTATAAACACAAACTATATAACAAAATGGTATACTATAAGCATCAATATGTTATACCTTATGTATCAAAACACTAGACTATACATCCAGATATTAGATATATACATACACAACCTATCTGCTAATATACTATACCATTTGCATCAGAACATTAGATCTCTATAAATACAAACTATATATCAAAATGGCATACTATAAGCATCACCATACTATAGCTTATCTATCAAAACATTAAACTATACATCCAGATATTAGATATATACAGAGAAAAACTATATGTCACTATACTATACCATATGCATCAGAATATTAGACACCTATAAACACAAACTATGTATCAAAATGGTGTACTATACTCATCAACGCACTATACCTTATGCATCAAGACACTAAACTACGTGTCCAGGTATTAGAAACATTTAAACACCATAACTATGCACCAAACTACTACATTATATGTATAAAGAACCCAAAACCGTATATCGGGACATTGCATACCTATAGATAAATATTACATATCAAGATAACGGATACATATAAATACAAACCATGATATATTGAGACATATTTTTGGTCTAGGTCATGCTCTACGTATCTCGTATCGTACCAACGCGTTTATTCCATGCTCTACGAGTTCGATTCGTAATAACACGTTTTGGTCGAGTTCATGCATCACGAGTTAGATTCGTAGTAACACGTTTTGGTTCAATTCATCGCAAGATAGACTCGTAGCTTAAGCCGAGTGGGAAATGCAGCGTAGCCTGAATTAATAATCGAGACATGTCTCAGGTTTGGAAATTCGCTAGTTCCTAGTTATCCACCATTTTACCTCGCGTGGTTCGATTTTACTGGCCAATAAAAAGCGATTAATTGCAGCTAATAAGGTAACGGGAGAAGACTGTTAAAATGAGGAAAATTTAAGAGGAGATTGATATACAACGTGAGTTATGTATTTTGGCAAGCGCATCAGAAGAATCTGTTTGATTTGCTTCATGAATTTCTTGGCACGGATTCTATGGCTGTTTGTCAGGAAGGAAGTATTGCATCTTCGTTCCAAGGATTGCTTCTTGCAATGGGTGAGGCCATATCTCGTTAGACGTCGATGGTATTTGTAATAAAAGTGCGATGAAAATTCGAGTCTTTTGCATTTCAAGAATATTCCAACCTCGTTCGATCGCCAATTTTAATTTATTTTCCCAATGGTAAATTTTTTGAAATTGAAAGTTGTATTTTGCAAGGGGAGAAAGAAAAATGTGTTTATGAATTTATTTATACGCGAACGTTCTTATTTTTCTGGGTATTATTACTGAAAATAATAGCAAGCAACGAATTGCAAATTATCAGTGTTTCTATAGTGATGCTAATGGACTACAAAGGATAAATAATCGAAAAGTGTTTTATATTTGAAAATTTCTTTGATGGGTTACTGGTTAATAGAGTTAGTAGTCAGTAGGTATTAGAGTTATTAGTTACTAGTTGCTAGTTATTAATTATTAGTCACTAGTTTCTAATTATTAATTGATAATTAATAGTTACTAATTATTAGTTACTAGAGTTACTTGCCAGTGGCTACTATAGTTATTAGTTACTGGTTGAAAAGTACCACAGTCACTTGTTACTAGTTACTAATTATTAATTATTAGTTACTGTTTAACAGTTATTAATTCCTAGTTAATAGTTGCTAATTATTAGTTACAGGAGTTACTAGTCACTAATTACTAGAATTATTAGTTACTGGTTACAAATTATTATAATCACTTGCTCCTAGTTACTACCTATTAATTATTAGTTACTATTTAACAGTTATCAATTGCTAGTTAATAGTTGCTAATTATTAGTTACAGGAGTTACTAGTCAGTAACTACTAGAATTATTACTTACTGGTTATAAATGACAACAGTTACTTGTTACTAGTTACTAATTATTAATTATTTGTTACTGTGTAACAGTTGTTAATTGCTAGTTAATAATTACTAATTATCAGTTACTAGAATTACTAGTCAGTAGTTACTAGAGTTATTAAATACTAGTTACAAATTACTACCATCACTTGTCACTAGTTACTAGTTATTAGTTCTTAGTTACTATATAACAGTTATTAATTCCTAGTTAATAATTGCTAATTATTAGTTACAGGAGTTACTAGTCACTAATTACTAGAATTATTAGTTACTGGTTACAAATTATTATAATCACTTGCTCCTAGTTACTACCTATTAATTATTAGTTACTATTTAACAGTTATCAATTGCTAGTTAATAGTTACTAATGATTAGTTACTAGAGTTACTTGTCAGTGGCTATTATAGTTATTAGTTACTGATTCCAAATTACTACCATCACTTGTCACTAGTTACTGGTTATCAGTTAATTGTTAGTATATAGCTTTTAATTACTAGTTATTAGTTACAAATTATTAAAGTTACCAGATTTAATCATTTATTATTGAACAATTTAATAGTATTAAATAAGAAACAAAAATTAATTTCAATACAATAATAATCAGGATTATTATAGATATATTATAAAAATAAATAATATAATACATAAAATATTATGTGAATATATTATGGATGTATATATTGTACAATATATTTAACATAAACGTACAATATATGACATTGTATATCATCTTATGAATGTATGTATATGAACAAAGTCTTTGCATAAAATTGATGTATAGGCTATTGTATTGACTATTATACTTCGTTAAATGCATTAGAAGAATCCATTTAATTTACTCCGTGGATGCCTTGACACGAATTTCGTAATTATATGCACGAAAGGAAGTATCACACCTTCGTTTCAAAGATATTGATGCCTGAATGCACGTCTTGCAGCTAATCGAAGTCAGTACTTCGAGGAGTGCCATTGAGATTTATGTAAGTTGTTTAAATTAATTAGACACACCACTTCGACTGTTTTTAATCTTAGTTAGTCAACTTTTTCTATCTTTACTAATACAGTTATCTGAACAAAAATCAAGAACCATTGTCTTCATATTATTCCTTAAAATTTGACCATTTGTATTAAAATAAATTTTTTAATTTTTATCGTTCCACGAATATCTACAATAAATAATTAAAAATCATCGAGTTGGTCACGTTATATGTTCCACCCGGTATATTCCAGCTATCCATGCAAAATATATTTATATTAAAAAAGAAAAAGAAAATAAAATATTATAGTATTTTGAAAAATATTCAATAAAATCAAAATACGTAAAATGTTTCTAACCGAAATACGTATTTTTTCTTACGTATTTTTCAATCAAAAAATAAAAAAGTAAAATATCGTACTATTTTGGAAAATATTCAATAAGATCAAAATACGTAAAATATTTCTAACCGAAATACGTATTTTTTAATTTCGAATTTCTTTTCTCATTGTTTCATTTCACCGAGTAAGCGTTAATTTTGGTTTTTTAATTCAGAATATTGAAATGTTCAGCTATATTGATTTACCAATACGTGTGCACGCATGTCTACGAATCCTACCGCATTTACTCCAATTTTATTCCACAACATTGATTTACCAACACATGATCGAGCATCACCGCCAGCCACTGATTTTAATTCCCGTTTTCCCTGATACGTCGTAAAAATAATGTCGATTACATTCCTGCATTGTGATTCGCAAGTGCACGAAATTGAGTGCTAAATATCGATATAATAATGGATTCAATGTCACTGTATCGCAGATGAAAGGAACGTGAAATTGTGCAGAGAGGAGAAGAATGCATCGATGTGAGCAAGAGTTATTTTTAATGGATTTTAAATGTTTCTCAGTAATTGTTTCAATGAAGTTAGATTTTCGTTTCAAATTTAAGAGAATTGTTTTCAGTTATGCATGTGGACGAAGGCGATTTTTAAAGAAAATTTTTGAAAATAAGTATATTTATTAGATAAGCCAATGGAGTAGAAACGAATTTTCTATTAGATGGTGGAGATTATTTTTGGGCTAATACACTTCAATTTTTGACTCTTATTGAAACCCGAAATATTCGATATATACAAAAATGCCACGTGCTTTGATATATAACAATTGTTCTCACGATTAAATTTTTATATTTAATTTTATCATTTTTTCGAATTTGAAGAAATACGGTTTGATGCAATTTAGTATGTACAATTTGATTGTCTTTCTTCACATATGCAAAAATGCTGTACTTTTGTTTCGATATACAACGATTATTATCTTGATTAATTGTTTATATTAATTTTTATTATTTATTCGGTCTCAAAGAAACACAAATTAATTGAATATAATTTAATATAATTTAATGCAATTTGATTATCTGTCTTTCACGAGTATGTACGTTCGAAAAATTTGTGAAAACAATATCGTGCAACAATATAACACACGTAATGAGAAAGAAATTCGATCATCGTATCGATAAAATTAGAAAATAATTCAAGGATACATACGATATTAACGATAAACGTTTATTGCAGTTATGAGCCGTGGTGGCGCTAGTGAGTTAAATGGCAACCCGTCTTAGCACTAAACGTACCGGTATTCTACACACTCCTATTCTTACCATAGGGGTCCAAATGACCCCACATTTTTTTTTTTAATCTTCCAAATATACCCGGCCCCCCTAGGTGAGGGGGCGGTTATGTGTGATTTGTACCCACTAAAACCCCCACGATGGCCATCCTAACGCGATATTGGCGCGCCCTGGACTTCGCGGCGACGCAATTGCCATTTTATATCTTTAGAAATTTTAAAAAAATAATTGTATATAATATAATAATAGGAGAATTTACAGAAAGTCAGATGAGCGAAAGAAATAACGAATGTACGATTTATAAAGAAAATTTTGAAAGGGGTCACTTGACCACGCTTAGTACGTTTAATGTTAAGATCGTGACACTTTCCTGTGAAAGGGTTAACCCTTTGTATTCGAAAGGCGCCCTCCAGTCGCCATTTGATAAAATTTCGAGGCTCGATATTGTCGGATGGCGAAACTGGTCTTGAGACACCGAAAATTCACGAAAGAACAAGAACACGATAACGCAAACTCAAAACTCGTAAACTGATTTAACTCAGGGAAAGAACACCAAGATAACGAAAACACACAAAGACGCGCTCTTTTAAACTCTCTTTCCAACAGCAAGCGACTCACGCTTGTGCTGGTCACAACCGATTTCTAAGGACTCTGTTTTGGTTGTCAAGGACCACGCTTTTATGCTTTCCTTAACCTACGCTTCACCACCCCGTAGAGGAGTCACGCAACTTAATTTTGTTATATAGAATAACTTTTCGATTTGCTTCTAGAAGATATCGATCGGTTTACAATTTGTTTTTCTTGGCAATAGCCGATTCGCGATTTCCTTTGGTATCCTACAATATTAATTAATATATCAAATTTAAGATAATGTAACAGTGTGCGAGGTATCGAAGTTAAATAATTCTACCCGTTAATTATTACACGATTTCTCACTTACTGCTAGAAAAATATCATCAGCCTTATAGCAAACAATTTTTCAACTCGTATCCATCTTTAGCCAAAAAATCGTCGAGTGCAAAGGGTTAAATATAAAAGACTATACGTTTCATTAATACTTTGCGATCTTATATCAATTTAAACTCGACATTTTGTTTCATTTTTCCTAATTTTTGTACATACAATTCAGCTCTTCGTGTTATATAATAATTTAATCCTCCATATTCCAAAATATTTTTCCTGACAAGAAAGTAACAATTTGTAGCTTTTCTCCTATAAAATCGATGACACATTTTGCAATAACACAAGGAAACAAAAAATCGTGTATTAATTAACCTAGGGAATAATTTTATTTCAATATTCCACGAGTCGTTGCATTATTTTATACTTGACTTCGAATATTAATTATTTCGTATTCGCTAATTAGTGACTAAGAGTCACGTTGCGAGCACGAAGAATTAATTGGACAAAAGTATCTCGACAAAGAGGTTATTGCTTAAAGGAATATGAATGTGGAATCAAATTTCGAGTAGTGTTTCAGTCTACATGCGTGCTTGGGTATGAACTGGTTAGGATACAATGTCGACTGCGACTTCAACCGCAAAGGGTTAATAGTCTGAGTGTAAACAAACGGGGTCGACATATGTGGTCAGTTGGCAGTAAAAGGGTTAATATTGTGCAGAGCTCTGTAGTTTGCACACGGAAGGAATATGCGTCTGATTGATCGTAGTGTAATGGGTCTACCTTCTCTAACACAATCGTAGGCGGGTCACACATTGGCTGGGAGTATGAGATTTACGAGTAGAATTATATTTGAACCGTGTAGTGAAAAGGGTGAATGGGATAGTTTGGGATGAAATGAAATATAGACGTAGAATCAGTGTTAATTATTTAATATTAGATAGAAGGAGTGTACTCTGCTACTGTGCAAAGCTCACAAATTTGGATGGAGGTCCGATTGGTCATGGTGTCACAGGTCCATCTCCTCTGAAAATTATTAAAACAGGTGACACGAATTTTCATTATTAGCGTCACATCTACGATTATAATTATATTTGTATAGTGTAACGAAGAGAATTAATGAGATCCTTTGGGATCAAATGAAATATAGATATGAAATCGGTGTTAATTATTTAATATTAGATAAAAGGAACGTAACTTATTCTGCTACTGTGTAGAGCTAAGAAGTTTGTGTAAAATTGAGATGTTTACACACAGAAAGAATGGGGTGCTAATTGGTCATGGTGTTACAGGTCCATCTTCTCTGAAAACGAATTTTCATTATCGACTACTAGTGTCTGATCTACAAATAGAATTATACTTGTATGGTGCAAGGAAGAGAGTTAATAAGTTCCTTTGCTATCAAATGAAGTGTAGAAAAAGGAACGTAACTTATCCTGCTACTGTGTAGAGCTAAGAAGTTTGTGTAAAATTGAGATGTTTACACACAGGAAGAATGGGGTGCTAATTGGTCATGGTGTTACAGGTCCATCTTCTCTGAAAACGAATTTTCATTATCGACTACTAGTGTCTGATCTACAAATAGAATTATACTTGTATGGTGCAAGGAAGAGAGTTAATAAGTTCCTTTGCTATCAAATGAAGTGTAGACATAGGATCAGTATTAATTACTTAGCACAAGATAAAAGGAGCGTAACTTATTCTGCTACTATGTAAAGTTTACAAATTTGAATGGAGGTCTGATTGGTGGTGGTGTCACAGGTTCATCCTCTCTGACAATTATAAAGACAAGAGACACCAATTTTCATTAGTGACTAGTAGCGTCACATCTACAATTATAATTATATTTATATCGTGCAACGAAGAGGATTAATAAGTTCCTTTGGGATCAAATGAAGTGTAGACATAGGATCAGTATTAATTACTTAACACAAGATAAAAGGTGTGTAACTTATTCTGCTGCTATGTAAAGTTCACAAATTTGAATGGAGGTCTGATTGGTAGTTGTTTCACAGGTTCATCTTCTCTGACAATTATAAAGACAAGAGACCCCAATTTTCAATGTAGACTACTAGTATCTGATCTACAAATAGAGTTATATTATAGTTAATAAGTTCCTTTGGGATCAAATGAAGTGTAGACATAGGATCAGTATTAATTACTTAACACAAGATAAAAGGTGTGTAACTTATTCTGCTGCTATGTAAAGCTCACAAATTTGAATGAAGGTCTAATTAGCCACCATGCCACAGGTCCATCTCCTCTGAAAATGATAAAAACAGGTGACACGAATTTTTAGTATCCCGTATAATATAACGAAAAGAGCGAATAGAACCTATTGAGATAAAATGAAACACATTTCCAGAATCAGTGTTAATTATTTAACATCAGGTAGAAAGGGTGCAACTTATCCCGCTACTCTGCAAAGCTGAGAAGTTTGCACACAGAAAGAATGGTAGTCTAACCAGTCATGGTGTCGCAAATCCATCTCTGCTGGAAATGATAAAAACAGGTAACACAAATTTTCATTATTGTCTAATAGCATCACATCTGCAATAACAATTATATTTGCATCGTGTTACGAAGGGAGCGAATAGCATCCTTTGGGACCAAATGAAATATAGGCAGCGAATCGGTATTAACACTTAGCCGACCGATCGGGGAGTCTCCTATTTTGACCTTAGCAACGCGTTTCTCGTTTTCGGTTATTGCTTACACTACCTCCATTTGGAGTTCGCAATTACTGACGAATTGCTTCTATAGAGCACAACATATAATAAAATACACCAATTTTTAAGGCCCCTGATTCGGTATTTCCGAAAAATGCCCGGTGAACAGCGCAGTTTGGGTTCCCCGAGCGCGATGGAAACCGTATAATTCGCTCTGAGGCGTGTGGTCGGCTAAGTGTTAATTATTTAACATTAGATATAAATAGTATAACCTATTCCAACATTCTGTAATGCTCACAAATTTGAATGGAGGTCTGTTTACTCATGGTGTGATAGCTCCATCCTCTCTGACGAATCTGACAATTATGAGGTGACACGAATTTTCATTATTGGCTACTAGTGTCATATCAGTAAATAGAATTCTATTTACTCGTGACAAAAAGCACGAGGAGGACTTATCTGGAGCAAATAGGATAGAGCGATAAAGCACTGACGTAGACATAGACACAGTCAGTGATAGTTATTCGTGTTTAGTATAAGATAAATAGGCGCGACTGGTGACATAACTTATCCTGTTAGTATAGAGGTACAGATTACGAGAGCATCAATGGTGATGTCAGAGACTGCTCTTCGGTGTTGTAACATAATTTATAAAAGGTTGACTGCCATGCAAATTTAGCGCGTCTTGCCCTGGATGCCACGGTTTTATTTTAAAGGAAACATGAAGTTTTACAAAATATAATGATCTAATCGTCTAACAAGGAGAGTGCACGTCCTTCGGGTCACCGATTTAATTGAAACTTTGTAGGTTTGGAGATATCGTCGTGCAGTTCAAGAATATATATCATTATAGTCGCCAGTACTCGTTAGTTTTTGAGATATTATTCATACATAATTAGTATAATTACTATAATTGTATTATCGTGTATTATAATACAGATTATAGTTACTATAATTTATTACAGCATATTACAATATACATTATAGTTACTACAATTTATTATAGCATATTTTAATATACATTATAGCTATATTATAGTATAATATAATACACATTATAGTTACTATAATTTATTATGGCATATTTTAATACACACTACAGTTATATTATAATATAATATGATACACATTGTAATTATATTAAATATTATAATATAATATGATACACATTGTAATTATATTATAGTATAATATAATACACATTATAGTTACTATAATTTATTATAGCATATTTTAATACACATTATAGCTACATTATAGTATATGATACACATTACAGTTATATTATAGTATAATATGATACACAGTATAGTTATATTATAGTATATGATACACATTATAGTTATATTATAATATAATATGATACACATTGTAATTATATTATAGTATAATATAATACACATTATAGTTACTATAATTTATTATGGCATATTTTAATACACACTACAGTTATATTATAGTATAATATGATACACAGTATAGTTATATTATAGTATAATATAATACACATTATAGTTACTATAATTTATTATAGCATATTTTAATACACATTATAGCTACATTATAGTATATGATACACATTACAGTTATATTATAGTATAATATGATACACAGTATAGTTATATTATAGTATATGATACACATTATAGTTATATTATAGTATAATATGATACACATTGTAGTTATATTATAGTATAATATAATACACATTATAGTTACTATAATTTATTATAGCATATTGCAATACACATTATAGCTGTATTATAGTATAATATAATACACATTATAGCTACTACAATTTATTATAGCATATTTTAATACACATTATAGTTATATCATAGTATAATATGATACACAGTATAGTTATATTATAGTATAATATAATACACATTATAGTTACTACAATTTATTATGGCATATTTTAATACACACTACAGTTATATTATAGTATAATATGATACACATTATAGTTGCTATAATTAATTATGAAAGTAGAAATGATACACGGTTTTTTACTCATATACTGTATTCTATAGAGTACTATACCCACTGCTATAAAGTACCATGTCCGGTACTATATTCTGTAAAGTATTACGTCTATAAAAATGACGAATAGAAATAAAAATAAAAATAAAAATGATGGTCAATCGTTATAAATAATTATTAGCAGTCGGAAATACTACAACGAAGAATCAAGTTTTTCTGTTATATGACAACGACAGAACGAAATGATATTTGCGGAGAGATAAATCGATCCCCGATCATTCCATAGATTTCACGTGACGGATGAACCTCTATATACACGAAACTTTTATCATGATCCGTTTCAAATCCATTCCGATCCTAAAAAATGGATCCGCTTCTGTAAATACAATTTCGCCATCCATTTGTTGCAGCGAATAACAGAAAAAACTACGGTTCCAGTGATATCGAAGAATTTTGTTAGGAATTCCGTTTCACCGCTACCCCCTGTAATAAATGATATTAAATCTCCCATCGCTTTCGTTCAAATCCCGACGATTTTATGGAAACGCGAAACATTTTATTAATCACGGATTTATCACTCTTTCTCCCCCTATTTTCCCTTTCTCTTCTTTTTCGGCGAAAATATTTCATCAAAAATCGTACCTTCGATTGTTGAAACTGGTTTGAACACTCGGTTCCCGTATTTTGAAAATAAATATATATTTTTTTAATTTCCCTACGCCTTTAACGCGTAAAAACAGGAGTCTCTCTAAACGTCAGATTGGAAAATCAAGTTGCAAACAGTTAAATTTGAAATTGATTTGGACAATTTGTTTCTTTTGAATTTTTGTTTGGAAAAGAATTTCAAAATTTCAATGGATCCTGCAATTTTTTGATCTTGCGTGAAAATTGTATTTGTGAAGTATTTACTGCTAACCTAATTTTTAGCTGAATATTCATTATGAATATTATATATGAATAATATTATGAATAATAATATTATGAATATTATGTATAAATATATAAAAATGGAAAAAATAAAATAATAATAAAATAATAATTTAACAATTATATTAATTA
>NW_016909933.1:378989-380549 GCF_001483705.2 Eufriesea mexicana
ATAAAACAGTGTGATATAATAATAATTCATAATCTATATATAATAATATAATAATAAAACAGTGTGATATAATAATAATTCATATACTATATATTATGTATTTATACTATACTATATATTTACTGTATTCTACATACTATATATTTTTACTGTATACTATACTATATATTTACTGTATTCTACATACTATATATTTTTACTGTATACTATACTATGTATTTATACTTTACTATATATTTACTATATACTATATATTTTTACTGTATACTATACTATATATTTACTATATATATATTTTTTTTCTTTTACTGTTCACTTTAATATATTATATACTGTATATTATATATTACTGTTTACTTCTATATATTAATATATTGAAGTAAATAGTAAATGTATAGTATAGTATATAGTAAAATCATTTATTGACGTAAAAGCGAGTGATGTCTGTAAAAAGGAACAAGTGGATCGAGTATGCGTGTAATGAATGAAGTATGATACAGGCTGTGTATATTTATGTAACGTATAAAAGAAGAGAGAACAAATGAGGCAGTAGTTGGATAGGTCAGTTGCAATTCAGAATTCATTGAGACGCGTGAACAAGTCTCGTTAGAAAGAGTAAACCTAATTATATCTATTTCTCCGCCAATTTTTACCTCTACAATAATATTATTCCATAAATATTTAATATATTCGTTTAAATATAATATCCACGACTAACACGCATAGATATCAATATGCACGAAAGTTTGATATCGCCTCCTGATATCAAAGCTAAACGGGACACCCTGTATGTAACATTTCTTCAGATGGAAAAAAATAAAAGAAAGGAATCATAAATATTCAAAAGCTTGTCAGGAAGGAATATATTAAGAGGTATTGAATACATCCGTGACGCTGTTCGCGTGTATGTATACGTATACAAGAGCTGATTCCACTTTTCGTATTACCGTGAAACGGAAACAGGGTCATAAATAACGAAAACACGTTATCTGGAAGGAAGATCGTTCCGGTGGTCGGTAGCCCTAATTGCGACAAATCTGTCGTCTGTTCGGGTTTTTCTCTAACTAGCGACGGCTTATTATCTGATTTCGCTAGTTCTCGTGCCTTATTACAGCCGGAAATAAATCAGTAACCCTCTGTCGAATCGCTTCCCTGTTAAAGTTCGGTGTCGGCGAACGTTTACCTGGTTTTTCCAATTTCACAGGTCGCCAGAGATTCCGGCTGTGATTTCGTTCTACCCTAATATCCCAGAGACGCGAACACTTTCTTCGCTCCAAGACAAACTACCGGTCTAGAATTTATCGGCTGACGTGTACCTTCGTTCCCTTCGATTTTCGGACAATACGAGGAGAATATCGAGAATCGAACCGAATTTTGGAAATATTTCGAATAACATCCTGCCTTTTCTTTCCTCTTTTTTCAATTTTCTTGCGTCGAATGTACGTTTCTTTACGAATAATAGCAGAAAATTGTGGCGGATTTAAACGAATTAAGATAAATTTTGTACTTACCTCAGTTTATCTTAATTTACGTATTACTTCAACAGATATTGCCCACTCT
>NW_016909933.1:380628-416933 GCF_001483705.2 Eufriesea mexicana
CTTATGGGTAGCTCTTAGCTTGCAAAAAATTATTTTTTGGAAAACGATACCAATTATCAGGTCTCACCACGTGTAGGTGACTAGGCATCGAGACCCGGACACGTGCCCTAGTGGCGCAACCTACTAGCGCCACCTGTATCAAAGATACCCTAATCTAACTCGGAGTGAAAAAAGTTAAAGCAAACCTACTGACACTTCGTGCCTTACAAAGGGGACTTCCATTCGGTATACTAAAACTCTACTGTCGCGACGCTAAGATATTTTATATCATCAGACTCTGATATTATCAAGTTCCCATAAAAATAGGGAACGAAATGTGAAAGACGCGTGCAAATGAAAAATCGCGACGCGGCTGAACGAGTTCACGATTATTCGAAAGACCGACTAGCCTACGGACGTACTTCCGTGTACTCGACACCTTCATGCCCCAGCGCCCTCTCGATCGGTCCTAGCCCACCCCAGCCACTGTCAACCTCGTCATGTCTTACTCGCCTTGCAAGGTAGTCGAACGAACCGACGAAACATCCTTCATCAACCCGAGGGTCCCTAGTGAGTCCTGCTAGCCATGTCACGTGGATCCCGTGGACCCTGTCCCATGGGGGCGGTTAGCCCATTTCCCTATTGCGCAATGGCGCAGACACGTTGTGCAGTGTCAACGGCTACAGGACCCATACCCCGATCGTGAACGAATATCGGTACACAAGACGACTAAGGCTGACAGACACTCGTATTGATACCAGATGAGCCACCGGCTCATCGACCACCTCAGAATCGATGCATGACGAGATAGACAGTGGCTGGAATGAGTATCGGAGACGAGTCGTGACAATGATACAGTATGGAATTGTCGAATACACAGGAGTACGTCGCGTAGTCTAGTCGGTCTGTCGAATAATCGGGAACTCGGGTCTCCAGCGTAGGAATTTTCGGACAACGGTGCTTAACTCTTTGGGGCAGGCTGGGATTAAAAGTGTCCCACCTTTTCGATGCACAGTAATGCATAGTGGGACATTTTTAGTCCCACCTCGAATTATTGCAATAGCTGCATGCGCGTAGGTTTATATTTCGTTTTATTTACGTAAAGCAGTTGGTAATGCCTTCGACAAATGTTATAAATGTATTCGCTCGTGTTGGCAACATTCAACATGCCAGTACAGGTTCATCAATTCTTGCAAGCGGAAGGTTTATTGCGACAGTCCTTTTTTCCTGGTTTTATGCTTTTACATTATGCGATTCCTCTATTAGTAAAAATATACCAATTTTGTTTCATTTAGAACGCAATAAAATTTCTGTGCAACATGGGACTATTTTATTATCTGCAAATCCTGTGCCGCAAAGAGTTAACCTGAATATACACGTATATGTGCATTAATATTAACGAATATACTTGAAATAAATATATCATTACTGTTGCAGATATTAAACAAAAATTATGGCAGATAGTCTATACGATTTTTGCTCGCCATTAATTTCTAAATTAAATAAATATATTTCTCAAATTTATAATTAAACTGAATTACAGTTAATCTGAATATATATATAAATATGTGCATTAATATTAGCGAATATTCTTGAAATAAATATATCATTACTATTGCAAATATAAAACAAAAATTATGACAGATAATTCATACAATTTTTGCTCTCCATTTATTTCTAAATTAAATAAATATATTTCTCAAATTTATAATTAAACTGAATTACAGTTAACCCGAATATACATATATATATATATGTGCATTAATATTAGCGAATATTCTTCAAATAAATATATCATTACTATTGCAAATATAAAACAAAAATTATGACATTTAGTCCATACAATTTTTGCTCGTCATTTATTTCTAAATGAAATAAATATATTTGTCTAATTTATAATTAAACTGAATTACAGTTAACCTGAATATACATATATATGTGCATTAATATAAGGGAATATTCTTGAAATAAATATATCATTACTATTGCAAATATTAAACAAAAATGATGGCAGATAGTCTATACGATTTTTCCCGCCATTAATTTCTAAATTAAATAAATATATTTCTCAAATTTATAATTAAACTGAATTACAGTTAATCTGAATATACATAAATATATGCGTTAATATTAACTAATACACTTGAAATAAATATATCATTACTATTGCAAATATTAAACAAAAATTATGGCAGATAGTCTATACGATTTTTGCTCGCCATTAATTTCTAAATTAAATAAATATATTTCTCAAATTTATAATTAAACTGAATTACAATTAATCTGAATATATATAAATATATGCATTAATATTAGCGAATATTCTTGAAATAAATATATCATTACTATTGCAAATATAAAACAAAAATTATGACATTTAGGCCATACAATTTTTGCTCGTCATTTATTTCTAAATGAAATAAATATATTTGTCTAATTTATAATTAAACTGAATTACAGTTAACCTGAATATACATATATATGTGCATTAATATAAGGGAATATTCTTGAAATAAATATATCATTACTATTGCAAATATAAAACAAAAATTATGACAAATAATTCATACAATTTCTGCTCGTCATTTATTTCTAAATGAAATAAATATATTTGTCTAATTTACAGTCCAACTGAATATCTAATTACATAGTTATTTTTAAATACCGACTTAAATTATTACAATGATTTCATTCGCGTAGACTATGTAATAATATTTCAATTATTTTGACTTAAATATTAAACCACCCAGTAAATGCAATTTTACTGTACAGTTGCTTTCATAAATGTCACAACTATGGTCCTAGAACCCCAAGTGCATCATTTTGTATACAGGTTTGCCGAGTCCGCGAGACAGAAACGTTCAAACCCGAGGTACACAAAAGGGTGTTCACTTTTCGTTAGAAATGCGACGAGTGAAATTTGTAAGGACCTTTTGACAGGGCCGTGTCTCGGACGGTTAGGCAGCGAAAGGAAAAAGGAAATTATGCGCCAAGGATAAAGAGGCTACAGGTAACACGGCGATAGCATCGCGGGTCTAGGTTCATGAAAACGTGAAGAGAAATCTGGAACTCGTAGAAAGGAAGGGACGTTGTAACTAAAAATTTGACTGCTTTTAACAGTTTAACTCTGTTACTCGGGTTCATGTAGAAAATTCATTCGACTTATCTCTGTACGTGGATCTTTTAACCCTAACCGGGGTTTTAGCTTGGTTATGGAAAACAGTGTCACGTTTGATCGCAGTTCGTAATTTCGACTGAAGGTACCGGAAGTAATACCTGGCATAAGTAAATTCCTCGTTGGCGGTGCACTGGTATGACGATGAAGCAAAATAACGTGATTACGAACGTACAAAATAATAACAATACTGAATGGTGGTAGTAGTAATTAAGAATAATAAAGAAATAGTAATAACGTTAAAACAATGAAAACAATAATCATAATAATGAAAAACAATGAATGGATAAAGTAATATAAATAGTAATAATAAGTTATGATATAACTATAATAATTAAAATAGCACTGATTTAAAAGTATTATAAATACAATCGAGTAATCAAAATAGTTGTAATAAATAATAATAAGATAGTCTGAATGATAATAATAACAATGAAGAATAATATGTAAATAAAATAATTGAAATAGTAATAATAAATAATAATATACAAGCAATAAATAATAGAAATAATAGCAATGCAAAATGATGCAAAAATAATAATATAATCGAAATAACAACAATGATAGTGAAAAATAACAAAATGAAACGAACGTAACAGAGAATAGAATGTAAAATAATAATAACAACAAATGGTAATAATAATAATTAAAAGTAATAAAGAAATGCTAACGCAATTAAAATAATATTAATACAATCGAGTAATCAAAATAGTTGTAATAAATAATAATAAGATAGTCTGAATAATAATAATAACAATGAAGAATAATATGTAAATAAAATAATTGAAATAGTAATAATAAATAATAATATACAAGCAATAAATAATAGAAATAATAGCAATGCAAAATGATGCAAAAATAATAATATAATCGAAATAACAACAATGATAGTGAAAAATAACAAAATGAAACGAACGTAACAGAGAATAGAATGTAAAATAATAATAACAACAAATGGTAATAATAATAATTAAAAGTAATAAAGAAATGCTAACGCAATTAAAATAATATTAATACAATCGAGTAATCAAAATAGTTGTAATAAATAATAATAAGATAGTCTGAATAATAATAATAACAATGAAGAATAATATGTAAATAAAATAATTGAAATAGTAATAATAAATAATAATATACAAGCAATAAATAATAGAAATAATAGCAATGCAAAATGATGCAAAAATAATAATATAATCGAAATAACAACAATGATAGTGAAAAATAACAAAATGAAACGAACGTAACAGAGAATAGAATGTAAAATAATAATAACAACAAATGGTAATAATAATAATTAAAAGTAATAAAGAAATGCTAACGCAATTAAAATAATATTAATACAATCGAGTAATCAAAATAGTTGTAATAAATAATAATAAGATAGTCTGAATAATAATAATAACAATGAAGAATAATATGTAAATAAAATAATTGAAATAGTAATAATAAATAATAATATACAAGCAATAAATAATAGAAATAATAGCAATGCAAAATGATGCAAAAATAATAATATAATCGAAATAACAACAATGATAGTGAAAAATAACAAAATGAAACGAACGTAACAGAGAATAGAATGTAAAATAATAATAACAACAAATGGTAATAATAATAATTAAAAGTAATAAAGAAATGCTAACGCAATTAAAATAATATTAATACAATCGAGTAATCAAAATAGTTGTAATAAATAATAATAAGATAGTCTGAATAATAATAATAACAATGAAGAATAATATGTAAATAAAATAATTGAAATAGTAATAATAAATAATAATATACAAGCAATAAATAATAGAAATAATAGCAATGCAAAATGATGCAAAAATAATAATATAATCGAAATAACAACAATGATAGTGAAAAATAACAAAATGAAACGAACGTAACAGAGAATAGAATGTAAAATAATAATAACAACAAATGGTAATAATAATAATTAAAAGTAATAAAGAAATGCTAACGCAATTAAAATAATATTAATACAATCGAGTAATCAAAATAGTTGTAATAAATAATAATAAGATAGTCTGAATAATAATAATAACAATGAAGAATAATATGTAAATAAAATAATTGAAATAGTAATAATAAATAATAATATACAAGCAATAAATAATAGAAATAATAGCAATGCAAAATGATGCAAAAATAATAATATAATCGAAATAACAACAATGATAGTGAAAAATAACAAAATGAAACGAACGTAACAGAGAATAGAATGTAAAATAATAATAACAACAAATGGTAATAATAATAATTAAAAGTAATAAAGAAATGCTAACGCAATTAAAATAATATTAATACAATCGAGTAATCAAAATAGTTGTAATAAATAATAATAAGATAGTCTGAATAATAATAATAACAATGAAGAATAATATGTAAATAAAATAATTGAAATAGTAATAATAAATAATAATATACAAGCAATAAATAATAGAAATAATAGCAATGCAAAATGATGCAAAAATAATAATATAATCGAAATAACAACAATGATAGTGAAAAATAACAAAATGAAACGAACGTAACAGAGAATAGAATGTAAAATAATAATAACAACAAATGGTAATAATAATAATTAAAAGTAATAAAGAAATGCTAACGCAATTAAAATAATATTAATACAATCGAGTAATCAAAATAGTTGTAATAAATAATAATAAGATAGTCTGAATAATAATAATAACAATGAAGAATAATATGTAAATAAAATAATTGAAATAGTAATAATAAATAATAATATACAAGCAATAAATAATAGAAATAATAGCAATGCAAAATGATGCAAAAATAATAATATAATCGAAATAACAACAATGATAGTGAAAAATAACAAAATGAAACGAACGTAACAGAGAATAGAATGTAAAATAATAATAACAACAAATGGTAATAATAATAATTAAAAGTAATAAAGAAATGCTAACGCAATTAAAATAATATTAATACAATCGAGTAATCAAAATAGTTGTAATAAATAATAATAAGATAGTCTGAATAATAATAATAACAATGAAGAATAATATGTAAATAAAATAATTGAAATAGTAATAATAAATAATAATATACAAGCAATAAATAATAGAAATAATAGCAATGCAAAATGATGCAAAAATAATAATATAATCGAAATAACAACAAAATACTTCTCTGAAACCAATACCAAGAACAGTAGATCCGAAGTATAACTTCTCCACAACCAATAACTGTCATCAAGGGCAGTATATTCGAAGCACAATTTCTGCAAAATCGATAACAATTGAATAATTTTTCCAAAGCCCACTGACAAAAATCCGAAACACCAATTATAATCCTTCAGACCACTAATATTCCTCTGATGCCAACACCAAGGACTGGAGATCCGTAACATAGCTTCCGCACAATTGGTAACTATCATCAAGCACAGCAGATCCGAAGCATAATTTCTGCAAAATCGATAACAATCGAACAATTTTTCCAAAGCCCACTGACAAAAATCTCAAACACCAATTACAATCCTTCAGATCACCAATACTTCTCTGAAACCAACACCAAGAACAGCAGATCCGAAGTATAACTTGTGCACACTGGGGGTTGAAATTTCACAGATGTTTCTCACGGGGGTGTACCGCGCTAGCACGCCCTGGGGTGAAATTCACATTCCCAGTGGAAGATCTTCCCTCGTCAAATAGCAAGCAGACGCGTTTTCGCTAATTTCCCGAGCAAGCGAACCCCAGGCAGCCAGTGTCACCCACTTAACCCTGCGGCTACATTTCGTTAGGCGAACTCGAGAAAAGAATCGTCTGATCCTCGAGGTGATATCGTCCGGACAAAGTTTTCCCTCGTTACTGGAAAAACTTCGTCTCCTTGTCCTGGGAAATTTTTTTCCACGCTTCCGTGCTGATATTGGGTAACTAAGCTAGTCAGCCGGTGTCTGCTTGCCCTTGGAAGTCGCTCTGTGTACGTCGTATCTTCCATTTGTTAGAGATCCCACGACGACGGAGAAATTTTACCGATTTCACTGCCTCCAGGCAATCGTTGCCAGGTTGCTCGGCTATCTCGCGAATCTTCGACTCGAGATTTTCCATCGCATTCCCATCTGCTTTTCAATCTTTTTTTATCGGGGCTGACAGAGATAGGCTTACAGTTATGAGCAGGATTGAACGCGTGGCAGAAATTGTCAGAAAAAATATTATTTTCGTGTAAAATGGTTAAAATTTTTCTGCTCTTTCTATTAGTTTTCCTTCTCTTTCTTCTTCTTTCTATTTTGCTTTTGGTGTAAGATGTTTCAAATTTTTATACTATTCCTATTATTTTTCCTTTTCTCTCTGTTTCTTTCTATTTTGGTTTTGGAGTATGATGGTTAAAATTGTTATGTTCTTTCTATTAGTTTTCCTTCTCTTTCTCCTTCTTTCTATTTTGCTTTTGGTGTAAAATGGTTAAAATTTGTATACTCTTCCTATTATATTTCCTTTTCTCTCTCTCTCTTTTTCTATTTTGGTTTGGGTGCAATATGGTTAAAATTGTTATGCTCTTTCTGTTATTTTCACTTTTCTCTTTTCCTCTGCTCCTCCTATTATTTTTCCTTTTCTCTCTTTTTCTTTCTGTTTTGGTTTTGGTGTAAGATGTCTAAAATTTTTATGCTTTTCCTATTATATTTCCTTTTCTCTGTCTCTTTTTCTGTTTTGGTTTTGGCGTATGATGGTTAAAATTATTATGCTCTTTCTATTATTTTCCCTTTTCTCTTTTTTCGGCTCCTATTATTTTCATTTTTCTCTCTTTTTCTTTCTATTTCCGTTTTGGTGTAAAATGGTTAAAATTTTTATACTCTTCCTATTATTTTTCCTTTCCTCTCTTCTTCTTTCTGTTTTAGTTTGGGTGTAATATGGTTAAAATTGTTATGCTCTTTCTATTATTTTTCCTTTTCTCTCTTCTTCTATCTGTTTTGGTTTTGATGTAATATGGTTAAAGTCAAAAAATTGTCGATTATTTATTACGACCCTTATAGTATAGTACGTGTAAAAAGTGTTCGAAATTATAGAAATGGGTTGTTCTTTCGATGAGATAATAAAAATTCCTGTATCCCGATTTTGTATTTCTTCGAGATAGGTTTGATTCGAATGAAACCTCGTGGCTTTGTGCAATCGAATCGTAAGCTAAATTTGATAACCATAATTAGTGCGATAGTCACGTTGTTTGCCTTTACTCGCCACATCTTTTCAACCTTTGCAGATTTTTCCTCCGTGCTGTATCCTATCCACCTTCAAGATCCGCTCCATTTTGCGGACGGTTAATTCAAAATTTTTTTCCCGCCATTCCTTTCTTGTTATTTTTTATCTCGATTTTTTTATAAGTAGTTTAAAGTGAAAAGTAAAGTTTGTGAAAAATTTGAGAGGGTACCTTCTTCCAAACATTTTCCACGAATTTTTAAAGTATGATAGAGGTTATGTCACACTGGTCTGCTCCCTTAACCCGTAACCCTGCCGCCATTTTGCTAACGAACACGAAATTGTCCAATCGAATAACACTCGTTTCGATCATCATCTATAGTACTGATATAGCACTATAAATTTTTCGATTTGCAATCTTTATTTTCTCCAAAATTAATTGTCCAGCTGAGTAACATCCCGTGTCAGAAGTTTCGAGTCGTTTCGAAGTTAACATTCGGTTAACGTGTCGTTACTCGGTTCGCGTAAACAGCCGACGAGATTATCGGTTGCTATATCTCCGAGCGGGAAATAAGGCGAAGCTTTCGCAAGGAAATTTCGGGGGACGCCCTGAGATATTTCAGATACCCGACAAATTTTACGGCCCACCCCAACGGGCTTTACGAGCGGCTATGAAAGATCAAGCGAGCCGATGCTGACTCGGACGAAGAATATTTATTACCCTGAATATGTGCTCCACCGCGGACTATATAGCCACGCGTATACCTGCAAGTATATCTGGATATATAGAACTAGGGTGGCCGTCTTGTGTACACACGCGTGCCGCAGATGAAACGTATTAGATGCCACGGTTTCCACTCCTTTTTCATTTAAATCCCTGCCACGGAGGGGCGCTCGTGCGCGCCATCTCGGCGGATATTTTGTAGGTTAGGTCTGTTTAATTCGATACGTGGGGCTCAATAATTCTCCATCGATCACGGTTTAATTTCTTCCCTACGCTTTATTATTGCCGATATAACCATGTTATTTGAATATTTTGATCTAACCATAGGTGTATTAGTGTATTAAGTTTTGAAAAATGTTTAATTTGATTCGAGTGATTGGTTAAATTACTAAATTCGTGAATTATCGTATAGTAATTTGCGTAGAGTAAATATTCCTAGGTATTTTAGGTTGGTATTTTTGTAGACCACCTAATACGAAGTACAGTATTAGTATAGTGCACTTTAAATTGTTTCTAACAAAATAACTAATATCGGTTCATAAAGCCAAAGGATAATGCCATAATGCGCGGCAAGCATCAGAAGGATCTGCTACAAAAGAAGTGATTAGTGTAGCATACAATATAACAAAAACTTAAGTCCATAAAAATATTTTCAATCGTCTTGCAACGAAATTGAACCATTTATAACGATTTATAAATTTATTTTCAGATAGAGATCTTTCGCGATGCGAACAATTAGACACCATCGCATTGGACCGTTTATTTTGAAAGTGGTGTAAGTCCATTTTGAAAAATAATGAGATATCACGCAATTTGTGCTCGATTTAGTGTGAACTGTTTATTTATAACTAGTTAATATTTAATATCTTAAAAAATGCCAATGCTTTGTTCAATTTAAAATTGGCTGATAAAAGAAATTGCGTAGCCATTGATTATGAAAGTGGTGTAAGTCCCATTTCCATAGACAGGTGGCGGGTCAGTGGCCACTGATGACTACATTTGTTTTATTTCATATGTCGAAAGTTACTATTTTAGGTTACTTATTTTCTTTTCCTCCAAAAGTGGATTATTTCGTATTAACGTCAGATAGTGATATGGGTAAGAAGAAATAGTAAATCAGTATTATTTTATGACAATTGAGAACATCAATGGAGGACATAGAATTTAAGACTTCAGATTTATCACCTTCATGTCGGGGAAAACTGCCAAAATTTGAAAAATCGCCCTGGTGCCTTTGAATCACGATGCAGGTCTATTATATACAAAAATATAAGGAAATGGAGCAGTTATTATCTTATATAACTCCTGTGCATCATGAATATTTCAAAACACTGCCACATGAAGAGCATAAATAATTAATACCAATATCTTATCTTAAATTTAACAATATATAAATATAAGGAACGTTCAAAATAAAAAATACTACTCCCATTTTATTTCTTGCTATTATGTATAAACAAAATTGGATTTATACGAGATATATTTTAAGTGATATTTAATTTTTCGAAATTGAAATCAAATAATTTTTACAATTGACTAATTATGAAATTAACGTAAGTCCATTTGCAACCCTTAAATATACATTATTTTAATTAAATTCGGCTAAAAGAAATTTATATAATGAAATTACACATTGATAAATTAATAGAAACATTGTCAAAAATATGTTTTAATTAACAAATATGCTAACCTATAATTTTCTCGAAACAACAGTAAATGGACTTGCTCCACTTTCAAAATAAACGGTCCATATATTAAGTTTCTGTATTTTTCTAATTTTTTCTACTAAACCAACAAGTTAAACCGTAACATGTTCCCATAAAACTTTTTCCCTTTTGATCGAATATTTAAAAAAATTCAGTACAGAGGGTTAATTGCACACAAATCGACAGTAATATTTTTCGCGATCTTTACGGCTGTTTAAATTGAAATATACCGTAAATAGTGGAATAAGATGAAGTTTTAGTAGATAAAATAGCGACACGAATTATTCCGTTCTTCGCGTTCAGGTGGTTCCTAACCTATAAAAGAGCTACTTTTCGCGAGTATTGCGAACGACGATATATCGTACTTCGGCACTGAAAGGGTTAAATTCAGCACGGAAAATGATATCCAGACCATACATTAAATCCAGTCGCTATAACAATAAATTACAAAAAGTATAAAAATAAATTCTAACTGGCGTTATCAATATTCCCATATGAACAGCGAAGCAGTATAAATTGTTAGAATCCATCACAATGTAAAAAAAAAGGTACATCAACGCACGTCCAATACGAACGCCATTCTAACGTGGGACCTAACCTAACCCCCGCCAAGCTATGGCGTCGCGCGGCGTGAAATGGCGTGGCCGCGATAAACCCGACGTCACGTCAACGGGACGGTTGTTTTCGTCGTAAACAATGTTCACCGTAGCGCGTGTAAAATACACGTGACAAGGCCGTGTGGCGGAGTTGCGTCGCGCCTTTTTCCTTTCTCTGGTCGAGAGAGAAACATTATGAATGGCGTTGCCGGGGATGCATATTAATTAGGGGAGCGGATAAAACCGATAGGCGCACGTACGCGCGTAAAACGATCGTTTGGGCATATTCGTAGGCCGTATCGCGGGTGGGCACGGGTTCGTTTATATTCGTAGGCCGTTGTTCGACATTTTATTGCGAGGACGTACGCGTGTAGTAGGCGGACGTGCGCCGGCGCGGCAGCGCGCTCTGGCGTGCAGCACGGGAAGGTGCGCGTGTGCGTCGCGGCCTTACTGCGCACGTAGGCGGCGCACTGGCAACGTGTGCCATCGCGGCTGCGCCTGTCTGCGATCCACGCGGATAAAGAGAGGTGTCCAACGATGCACTTCCCCTCTGTCGTGCACTTAGCGCCCCGGCGAAATGATTTATTCGACGTTTACTCAAGGTCTTTAACTCTCATTAAAATAACCGCCAGCCGGTTCGCTCCTCTCCTTTCTCCTTTTTTTCCGTCCCTCCTTCCCTTTTTTACCCCGCTCCTTTTTCGTTTTGTCCCACTCCTTCGCTTTCCCCTTCGTCGTTCCAAAGGACTCCCCCAGGGGATGGGAACGCGGCTACTACCGTCAGCAGCCGAGCGAGATTTTCGCTTTTTACGCCGGCCACCGTCGCTGCTTAGCTGAAAGCGATCCTTCCTCTTATTTCTCGCGCGTGCAAACCCACGCGTGGGACTTCGATACATACTTTCCGACCGAGCGTGAAATCTAAATGGGCAGATTTCGCGCCGAGAGTCACGAATATTATGTCCAGACTCGTGTTAGTTTTGCTCGGATTTTTGGTTCATACCGTTCTTCGGGGTTAACGGCGACCGGGGCATTCTGGGTAATTAGGGTGGAGCGCTGTTCCTTATGGCGCCCTCTCATGCGTGCATAGTTATTTTTACGATGTTACGACTTTAATGACGTTATTGTGTCGCCATGTTGCTCGGCTGATAACGAAGGCATTGTTTGCGATTATTAGTATGTATTTAACACTAGAGCTACCTCTCTTTCACGTTCAGTTAAATGTAATACATATATGCATACTGTTGATAGTAAATAATGCGATTTAACGAAGATAAAGAATTATTTCCAATTATGTTTGTATTTGTGGAAAACTGTGGTACGTTTTTAGTAGTAATGAAAATAACACATCCGAAGCAGGTCGTTTCTGTTAGTCGTGGATATTATATTTAAATGAATGTATTAAATATTTATGGAATAATATTGTACAAGGTAAACATTGTCAAAGAAATATATCTAATTACGTTTACTCTCAATAAATTCTGTATTGCAACTGACCTATCCAACATTAGATTACATAGATATACACCGTCTGTACCACACTTCGTTCATTACACGCATACTCGACCCACTCATTCTTTCTTATATATATATATCATTTATTTTTATAACAATATACAGTGACTCATGAAAATATTCGAACACTATAGAAATTTTAAGAGAGTATCCTAACCAAAAAATTCCGATTTTAATGAAAGTTTGTGTGTATGCAAAGCATAACGAGTTACCTACACTCCCAATATTATTCACAACAAATAGAATGACACACAGTCACTTCTTACATCTTATATTGACCAATCAATAGACAGATGAAACTTATAAAACCATCGACACAGCAGTCACGAGAGAGTTCTCCTAAAAATCCCAAGAAGATCGGACAATCATCACGACCAGGCTAACATCCAGGACCCACCATCAATTCATCGCAGGAGATAGCCACAACTCAGAACTTTGTAGTTCAACCAGAACCAGGCCTAGCTCTATTAACCACTTACGATGGCAAGAAATTCATAGACGCGTGTGCCAGAACGGTCGTGTTTCTGTGACAATTGCCTAACAACGTGTGTACCACGTCGTTGGCGATTCTGTGACAAAAGCACTACGACGTGCGTGACACGTCTTTCCAGCGCAAGTGGTTAACCGTTTGCGTCCCAGAGGGTTTTGAAAAATCACTGTCGAAGAATCCCAAACAGCGCGACCGCGCTTTCTCTAAGTGAGTACGTGAAGACCCAAGCAGCGCTATGGCGCTTCTTCTATTTTATGTCGCAACATCCCAAGCGGCGCGACAGCGCTTCGTTTATTTTATGTCTATGATTACCAAGTGGCGCGATAGCGCTTCGACTTCGACAGTCGGTGACGCACCGTCAGCTGTCGAGAACGCTCGAAATGTGCTGGGTTTTCTCGACACGAAATCTGAACAGCGCGATCCTGCTGCTTGGGACCCAAACGATTAATTTAGAGTAGGCCGCATCCCAGTGTTACTAGGAACTAGTTTGCAACGGCGAAAAATAAGAATAACCATGCCTCTATACGAGATACTATCCGTAGAGTGGGCATGCCGCAAGAGAAATGACGCGTATTTTGAATTTGAGAAGCACTGACTTTATTTAGGTTTTGGGATATATATATATTCTTGCTATCTTATGCTAGGTGGTTTGGAAAGGGTTGTATCGTGCAGTGTGGAGATTTGCTCATCGGATGACGATTCGTGTTGTCTGTCGTCACAGGGTTGCATCTTGGAATTTCGAACTGTAGTCATCTTATGATTCATGTTGGAGTTTGGAGTTTTAATTACTTATCTTTCCTTACTTATCGTAGACTGTCGTCACACCAGCAACATTGTCGCATCTGCGTAAACGGGCCTTACAACCCCGCGAGACTCCCCGAGCGAGTTGCAGTGTGCGGGACGCAACATAATAAAAATGTTTAACTGTTCAATGGAACACTTTCTACTTCGAAGTATCTTCTAATTAGCGGTTATATTCAAAATGCACTAACTGTCAATTTTCATTCAATGTTGTTCAATGTAGTTTAAGCAGTTCAAGCGTTCTGATCACCAATGACCACCGTGGCGTCACAGGAGAAACCGTGGCCGGTCATATATGACCAACGTGGCAGTCAAAGTGTTAACAGTTAACACATTAGTTTTGCTATGAGTTTGTCATCTTCACTCTGTACTCGACCAAGTAACAAGAGCGAATCGTAACTTCCGGAAAAAGAGTAATCCAGCACCTTTCAGAATGTTTGGGCAAATAACAATCGCAGCTGTTGATTATAAAAAGGGATGTCTTCCACCAAAGTTCAGAGAGTAGAGTTGCCAACGTTGGATAGAGTTAACGGTTTACGGACGCTATCTGTATACCTGTTTCTAAGGACACCTGTCAAATTGACAGGTAAAGGAAGCCACGTGCATTTTTTTAACGAATAGTTTAATTTAAAAGCAATTATATGTTATGTTAACAGTTTTAACCGTTTGAGTCCCAAGCAGCGCGATCGTGCTCAACTTTGCTGATGCATGTACGTCACATAGTGCCAACAAGCGCTATTGCGACGATTGGGATTTTTCGACATCAAAAATAACCTAACCTAATAAGCGTTATCGCGGAGTTTGGACTTCTTCGCCGATTTTGCTACACTTTTCGCTCAGGAGACAGCGAGTGAGCACTCGATGCCGAGCATTCAAGTATACCGAAGAGTATGAGCAGAAGATTACTTTGTTTCACTTCGTCGTTTGGACTGTGAGAATGGCACAGCCAATGCACAAATATATAAATTATAAACAGAAGATAATGATGCGGGGAATGCCAGAAAGGCAAAAAGGCGATCACCAAGAGACGATCAGTCGAAAAAAGGCACGGAAGCGTAAAGATTTACTTTAGCAGAGGGAATTAAATTTTTATAATATATTAATTGTCATTGATAATTTAACCCTTGACAATGCCAGTCTTACGCACCGATGATGATCAAACGAAAAGTTCGCTGTCAGTCCCTAGAATCCACGCCGTCCAAACGAAAAGTCTACTGTCAGTCCCTAGGGACTGACGCCGCCTGAACGGAAAGTTCACTGTCAGTCCCTAGGGACTGACGTAGCACTCAACGTGTTAAGGCAAGCGTTATCGCGCTGCTCAGGGTTTTTCGACCTTGTTCTTCCGAAAGTCTCAAGCTTTGCTTGGGACTCAAACGGTTGATATAAGTTAACTAAATCTGTTACCATCGTATAATTGGAGCAACCTTTCCGTCAAATGGACGAGTTCCGTAAATCTAGTGAAATTTTATCAAATGGCGACTGAATGGCACCTCTCAAGCGCAAAGGGTTAACTCTTGGTGCTCTGACACTCTATAGTAAAAATTTCTCTTTGTGGGATTGTTGCGACGGCAATAATACGTGTGGAAGACGCGCCTCGCCGTCCTTCTTGACGATCAAGAAATTATAAAACGAGACAACAGACGATCGTGAGAAATCAAACAAAACACATCAGATGACGTGAGACGGTTTTGGAGCTCAGACAAGACACGACAGACGTGAACTAGAACTGGAAGACGCAAGACGGTAAACGGAAGACGGAAAACGAAACGAAAAACGGCAAGGGAGAAGACGATACACCACGCACACACCAATCACGCACACCCACGTCATAATCGTAGAATAAAGCGTAATTACAACCACAATCTGCGCTTTATTACCACCTAAGTGCTCAGTGTCTCGTAAGGGATTCTGCACATTGAGAGAAAGGGGCAACACAAGTATACCATACGCTGCCCCCTTCGCGTGGAGCTCATCCACATCCACGCCGTGCAACAGGGATCCCGTTTGAGAATCTAAAAAATTGTTAAAATTTTGGTTTTTGATTTTGTCCTCTCAAAGTCATTTTCTGTCAATGACATAATTATTGCATACAATAACTGATTGTACTTTAAGTGTACGCCAACTTTCATTAAAGTCGGAACCTTTGAGTTAGAGAATTCTTTTGAAATATAGCGTGCGAATACTTTCGTGAACTACTGTGTGTATTAGAATCTATGTGAACCATTACCACAGTTTCGACTAGTTTGACAGTGTGGTGAGTTTTTAATAAGTTTTAAATTTTTAAGAATTTTCGTTTATTCTATTATTTTCTATTCTATATTTATATTATTCTATTCTATACTCTTTCTATTCTGTTAATATTTAATAATTTATAATATTCTGTCCTCTATTCTTTCTATTCTATTATTGTCACATTGTGAAAGGTGTTTGGTTGTTGTTTTATTGGGATGTTTTTAATGAGTGACAAATGTGAGCATGAAGAATCTTATATTCCAATTGTTAGTGGTGGATGAAATTTAATAACAATAAGAACAATTATTTATTTAATTACAAAGATTATCAAACACAAATATTGCGTTGAAATATAATTATTTTATCACTGTCACATGCTCACACGTCTGCTCTTTATTAATACTCGATTGCAACTGACATATTTTAAATCACTCTCTTTTTTCTTTCTTCTTTCATACATTATATTAATATACACAATTCACGCAACACCTCAATCATTACACGCATACTCATTTATCATAATAACCTGAATTCGTTAGATATTTCCATCCCATGCATACTTGTTCCACTGATTCCAATACATATATATTTAAAAATCTATGTAACCATTACCACACCAATGATGCCAATTAGGATAAGCAAAAATATTTGCAGGTAAACAAATACAAATTGAAGTACAATTGAATGTTTTCTCGGAACAACTGATTGTATTTATACATAATGTAAATATGGTCATTGCATATGCAGTCGTTTCGCGAGTTAAATTCAATTGTGTATTATTGTTGTATTTAAATGTCGACATTCTGATCGTTATTTTCAATGATTCTGACCTACTACTTCTTATTCGTTCCTGCTGCGATATTTTGTTTCAAGCAATCGACCTGATTTTTAGTTGTCCTTCAATAACGTCGTGGGATGTCATATACTTATAGTGCTTAACTTTAATTTTCTTTATTTGTCACTTTAAATGGCTTTTGTGCGCGATAAAATTGTTAAATTGAAATAAAAATTAGGAGAAATAAATTAAAATACGAAGAGATGTAAAAGTACAAAATATGAAATTAAAGCGTAACAAATTAAGACATAAAGAGCCCTAAAAGTGTAAGATATTAAATTAAAATGAAAATTAAAATAACAAAAGCTAAGAGAAATAAATTTAAATATGAACAGATGTAGAAGTACAAAATATCAAATTAAAGTGTAACAAATTAAAACATAAGGGGCCCTAAAAGCCCCTAGTAAGATATTAAATTGAAGCATACAGAACTAAAAATAATACGAAAAATTTAGTATTAAATATTAATAATAATTAAATATTCGAATAGTAATATATAACGAGAAATTTAAAAAATTAATTTAATAATTAAATTATTAAAACATGAAAAGTCCTAAAAGTGTGAAATATTAAATTAAAACATACAGAACTTGCAATAATAACGAAAAATTTATTATTGTATATTAATAATAATTAAATATTGGAATAATAATATATAAGAAATTTAAAAAATTAATGTAATAATTAAATTATTAAAACATGACAAGGCCTAAAAGTGTAAGATATTAAATTAAAGCGTACAGAACTTGCAATAATAACGACAAATTTATTATTGTATATTAATAATAATTAAATATTCGAATAATAATATATAAGAAATTTAAAAAATTAATGTAATAATTAAATTATTAAAACATGACAAGGCCTAAAAGTGTAAGATATTAAATTAAAGCGTACAGAACTTGCAATAATAACGACAAATTTATTATTGTATATTAATAATAATTAAATATTCGAATACTAATATATAACGAGAAATTATTTTTCTCGCGAGTATACAAAATTATTATTACAGAATGTTTAGCATTTATTTATAACAACTTTCTGTTTACCATTCAAATGTATGCTGTAAATGCAACATATAAATTTATCAAGGAAGAAAAATATTCAGTATGCTAATAAAATATGTGTTCATTCAAGGAGCGAATAAACGTATCGCAAACGGGAAAATTAACTTGACGAGTGTCAAAGGGTTTATGACTCCGATAAGTCCATAAGTGTAAATAATGAATGGGTAAAATTTATACGAATCGGGCAAAGCGATTAGGAGAGTTGCGCATGCGCTGATATCATAAGAATTGCCGTGAAATATGACGTATTGAACGAGCAAACGAAAATAAAAGCTCGCGTTTTTGCATAATCAAATTCAGTTGACCTAATAAAACGCAGGAAAATAAAATTTATATATTTACTGGTTTTCTTTCTGTTTCAACCGTCCACGCGTTTACCAGCATGAAGTATGCGACAACGTGGCAGTATAGGTTATAATTCTCAGTGGTTCTTGAAATCAATGCAATGCTTGCAAATTTTATTCTATGCAATTTTATTCTAATTCTATTCTGAAATATATAATATATATTTTATTATATATATCTATTCTAATTTTTATAGTATTTATAGTACGAAAGTTTACAAATATAGATTTTCGTTTTTTTAAAAATGAAATTTAGAATTTTTATTAATTAGAATTAACATATGATGCCGATTCTGTTTATAGGTATGCTCCATGGCTTTCAGTAATTCTCGACTAACCTCAAAGCGACATATCTAGGGAAGAAAATCACACAATTATGTGTCAGATTTGATTTTAAAAAAGAAGGTTAGTATTGCAGGATGCTAACGACAGAAATATGGATAAAATTTTGGATTGACATATAAAATATGCAAAATATAAAAATTTTCTAATTATTAAAAATATAAAATACATTAATGGTTAAATAAAAAAAAAAAACAAAGTATAAATTAAGATTAGATGTGTAGATAAGATAATAGAAATTTATTAGATATTGTAACGGTAATACTTAAGAAGAAAACGGTATCTCAAAAATTTTTGGAACACAGTACTCAACAAAATGGCGGTACATTCCACGAGTTTTAGTATTCGTCCAATAACTTTATCTCGTATGCACATAACACACACACATAACGAGATGAAATATTTGGAAAATTAAAATCGAAGAAATTGGTAATTCCCGCATCGCCGTTCCACTATTCCATTAGTCCAAGACATCGATCAATTACCGAGGCAACATACGTTTCAATAACGAATATCGTATCCCGTAGCGACAGCAGCGCCGCGATTTATTTTTCATCCAATAGCGGGTATCAATATGGAAGCAATATTCCCGCTATATCGAGAGGAAAAAAGGGGGAAAAAAAAAATCGAACACAATTTCTCCTCTCAAACACCGCCGTCCGAATAATTGACGGCCGTATGACGTATCCCTCCATTTCCATATTTTAAATTGTATTTTCCGTCAAACTTAAATGACCCCGTTTTAATTATTATTCCAATGGGTCGGGCGAAATTAAGTAGAAACAGAAATCAAACGGCAGCGAAATATCAGGGGAATTTTATTTACCATTATTCGCCCCCCTCTGGTGAAACTCGAAGGGCGTAGCTACGAGTTGACTGCTCGATTTAACCCTCCCACCCCCAATAAATTTCCAGCGCGTTCGCATTAGGCTCGTATGTCTGCCAGCAGGCAGGCTGCGCGAGTAAAGTGTGTCTCGAAATTAGTTGCTTAATTAAAGCTCCCCGGAGACTACTTTCCAACGGAGAAGCTTGTAAGCATACCCTGTACAACCCCCTTCCCTATTCAGGCATCACTGATATCGATTCCTTGCTCCCCCTATTTTTTGTCCGTTGCTTGATTCAATCTCGGAGGATAAATGGACGAATGCCAAGAATTCTCGATTGATCGTTTCGATTTCCCGCTTATCCGCATCGACGAATAGCCAGCATACGTGCACGTACCTATACAATCCTCTATACTTTCGTCCATGTGCCTATCGATATTTTTAAAGCTATCGCGTTCGACGCGTCGCGATGAGATACGGTTCATTATTTCCATCCTTCTCCTTCTTCACCGCGACTTCGCGAACGCAAGACTGCGACCAAACGCACGAATCAGAATCCTTCCCTTTCCTACGGCTCTTTTTCGCTTCGTCAAATTGGTAAACGAGCAGCGAATGGGAGGAAAGAGAAAGTAAGAGTAACGAATCTCCGTGTCGCGACGCTGTCGCGTTTATTTCGTTTCGTATTTTTAATTCGATTACATCATTCCAAACTACGTATTAAAATCGTAAACAAACTGCTGTGACACGATTGAAAGTCATTGTCGAGAAGGATTATTAACAGATACGAAAAGATACATACGTAGTTCTGAGTGCGGAAGAATTGAGGTTATGTTTTTATATTGACGAATTCGCTGAACTTCGATACGAATATTTTTCTCCGTAAAACCTGATATTCATCAATACACATGTTCTTGGAAGTCGTTAAAGGTTCCCTGTGGTATTAACTGATTCGATCGTTCGAATAACACGTATCTTACGCGATGTTCCCCCGATTAACGTTCGCGAATCGACGAAGCAAACGAGACGCGGTAAGCGAAACTATCGCGCATGCGTTTCATCCACCGGCGACGATGTATTTTTCTTATTGAAAAGTGTCGATTCTACGCGCTCGGTATAACGGTAATCGCATCGAAAACGAGGCACTTTTCCAATCAAGTAAACATTAGAAGGAACCCTCGGTCCATGGTCACGCGTGTATACAGGCAACGACGTACACTAGCGAAGGGTCACACGGACGGGGCGCTTCTACAATCGTGGATTCGTAAGCGAGCATTCCTAACCTCGAATTATAACGCGCGGATTGTGTTACAGTGCGATAGCTGCGCGAGACTACAATCCCAGAGGGCGTAGGAACGCGGCGGCGCGGCGAGTCGCATTGTAAAACGTCACTTCACGATGTGTGCTTAGGTTAGGTGAAGTAGAGAAGCGTGTTTGACTATTTCTAGAGAGCTGACAGAGAAAACAAAGGTCCGACGGAGAGATACGTGGGCGAGCAGACTGGACTTTGATTCTCAATGCCAAACAAAACTTCGTACACCTCGGAATGGTTCGATTCCCGATATAGAGATCGTCGATCACAATCGTATGGCGTGTAATAGGGTGAATAGAAATTTAAATATAGGAAAAATGTCTTATACCAATTGAAAGGTAAATATTGTCGTTATCCTGAGCCACTTAGAATCGTGGTTTGAGATACTTATTGTATCTTAGTTTCGCGTTTCTTTTTCTTGTTTATCTTTTGTACCAGGTGGAAGATAAATATTAGGGTTACTCCGATCGACTTACAATTGAGGTTATGATTACTGTATTTTATACTCACGATTTTCTTTTCTACTTTATCATATATATCGAGTGAAAGTTTTCCTTGTATTTAAGGGATTTAATATATCTTATATATTCTTATATATTAATTTACTGTTTCTATTACTGGTATTTTGAACGATTTAAATTTGGGATTTGAGCTGTTTATTTTGTTTTGATTTCATGTTCCTTTCTGTATTTTATTTTTGTATTTTAATTTTGTATTTATAGAAACATTATAATGTTTCTATTAGATTATAGATATAGATATTTGATTCATAATGTGAGATAAATGAAAATAATAATGTTTTGTTATATTTTTATTTTAGGTGATAAAGAACCATAAAAGTAATATTTTGTGATTTAAAAATTGGACTTTTTATCTAAAGGACAAAGTGTTATGAAATTATGGAGAAATTTTAAGTAGAGCAGAAATATTTCATTATGGAAACCCTTCAACCCTCTTCTCAAGTTTTCATGAAAGTGTTGATTTTCAAAATCTTGTTAATAATTAAATTCAATCATTTCAAGACCAGTCAGTTTTCCATATATTACTCTAAAAAAATTCCATTTTTCTAATTTTAGTTCTACGAAACCAATTACATACTGTCAATTGTTCAATAATTAATTTTCTGTTTACAATTAATTTTTCAATTACATTTTTACTACTGAAACGAAAAAAAGGAAGAAAAATTCTGTTATCCAATTTTATTTTAATCTTTATGGTTTCTACAGAACCAATTACTGTCAGTTGTTCAGTAATTAATTTTCTATCTGCAGCTCAATTTTCAATTATATTTTTATTACTAAGAAAGAGAAATAATTAAATAAAAATTCTACAATTCAATTTTATTTTGACTTCTATGGTTTCTACACAACTAATTACTGTCAGTTGTTCAGCAATTAATTTTCTATCTGCAATACAATTTTCATTTATATTTTTATTACTGAGAAAGAAAAATAATTAACTAAAAATTCTACTATCCAATTTCATTCTGCCCTTTATGGTTTCTACAAAACCAATTACTGTCTGTTGTTCAGTAATTAATTTTCTATCTGCAGTTCAATTTTCAATTATATTTTTATCACTAAGAAAGAGAAATAATTAAATAGAAATTCTACTATCCAATTTTATTTTGCTCTTTATGGTTTCTACAAAACCAATTACTGTCAGTTGTTCAGCAATTAATTTTCTATCTGCAGTTCAATTTTCAACTATCCTCTTACTGCTACAAAATAAGAAAAAAAAGAAAAGAAATAAAAATACTGCAGTCCAATTTTATTTTCCCCTAAAATTTAACTCTTGCCAAACTTTTATTTAAAATTGTATTTCGACCCTCCCCATCTTATGATATAATCAAAATGTTTCCTTCTTTTTCTTATTTCTTGTATATATAAATTACAACGACAACTCCGTTTGATTTTCAATTATTATAAAATACATTCATGGTGAACATGTGAGTATTTGGTACGCCCACGTACTGTACGAAAAAGCACGTGTTAGAGGTAACGTCTCAGCAACACGAGTCAACGTTCATTCCTGTTTAGACGTAGTTTTATTATAACCCTAGGGAAGTGACATTTTACATAATATTGTAATTTTAACCATTTACATGGTAATATTACAATTAAGTGTGCTTTCGCCCCACACGCTGGAACAGGTAATGTAGACCAGTATTTAAATTTGTTAAAAAGTCTCGAAATATTTTATCGAAATTATGGGAAAATTCACTTCCGCGTTACACGCGTTTAAATTCATGAAAATGGTTGCAGAAAATAGCGGACGCGCGATACCTTAAGCTCAAATTGCCGTTCGATATCATACTATTAACATAAATGACTGTTAAAGGTTACTAGGCGTTAGGCTAATGGGCATTAAGATGTATTATTCAGAGTCAGCCTCATATTTTTGAATATGGTACATCGCTGCTACGATTTTTGACAAGTGCCTTTTAAGTAGACAAAAAATATAATTATTTTTAAGATTCATGACATAAATTTGTGAAATGATCATGAGTGGAGTTTTAACCACTATGTTATATAAGCAGTTTATATAATGCATATTATGTGATTTTTTAGAAAGGACTTTGAAAATATTAAAAATATTATTGGTGTCGTTTAATATTCAATTTTGTTAAACTATTGAAATTAATTAAAATCATACGACCTTTCGGTTCTCAAATTTTTCCAGATTTCATTAACAAATAAAAAGTTGAAAATTAAAAAATTTTGCATAAACAATGTATACCAGTATAACAATATATTAATTACTATATTAATTTGTATATTAATTACTGGGACTAACATAATATAATTTATTGTAAATTATAGTTTATATTTTAACAGTATTATTTGTTATCTATTGTTATTTAACAAATTTGATAAAATTATTATATTGAATTTGTGAATGAATTTTAATATCATGATAATATTATACATAAGGAAATAATATAGGATTTATAATAATAAACGTAGGATTGTAATAGGATTATAATATATATTAAATGTAGAATTTATTATAACACTTTCATATTTCAAGAGAAAAAATATTATCACTGACAATAACAGCAAGTAAAATATAGCGTAAATGTAATATTTTTTGACTACTTAGTTCCACACCTCTTCTGTGCTAGAGTACATACATTTTTTAATGCATTAAATTGCACCGGACTACACTACGTCCGTGCCTTAAACCATTTAAACACCCCTTTCCTAATATCATAAATGCTTTGAAGTAAAAATGCTTTCAACGTTGCACATTTTTCCGATCTTTCTGGCGTTTTCACCCTTTCCTAGTTTCTAAAGTATCTTCCATTTCGTTTCGACAATGAATATCGAACGTTGGAGTGAAATTTTTAAAGAGGGTTACATATGCATGTATAATATTATATTGACGTGTATGAATAATAATAATAATAATAACAATAACAACAATAATAATAATAATAATAATGATAATCATGACGATGATAATAATAATAATAATAATAATAATCATGACGACGATAATAATAATAATAATAATAATAATAATAAAAAGTAACGTGTATTAACGCACACAATACCGATTTCATATTAAAGTAATAAAGAAATACAGGATGTAGATAATAAATTTGAACGATAAATTTAACATTTTGCATTGAAAAACTTTTTTGCAACAGAAAGTTTGAAATCTTTTCTATTGTAAAATCTATAAGATGTTTCACAATGTGATAGAAAGACAAAATCATATGTAAATTTACGCATATAATTATTCCATTCCAGTATTTCGTATATTTTTACATTATTTCAAATTTAAAGATTAACTGTCAATTATTTTTTACAAGTACAGGAAAACAAATCATACATAAATTAACAGACCAGAATCTTTTATTTTAATATTTGATATATATTGTCTCATCTTAAATTTAATATTGTATATTTATTTTATATTTTATACAACTTTTTATGTATTATTTGTTTGTCTTAGTGTGATATAGTAGACATAATATAAACTTAATTGTACTGACTCACGATTAAACTCACTTCCTGAGTGCAAAGAGTTAGTATACAGATACTATACTATACATTTGATCTGTAAATAATAAATCACCTATTTAATATGTTAATATAATTTTAATATTAGCTGCCATATAAATATCAATATCAATATATTAATAAATTATTATAATAGATATTAACGCGATATTTATATTAAGATAATAAATTATTTACTTAATTGTTATAATTCCACTATTAATGTATAAATACTACATTTAAATCTACATCTACACACTACATCTACATCTACAAGTAGATGAATCTAATAGATAATATAGTAATAGATAATATAATTTTAAATAAATAAATAATCAAAATTAAATAAATAAATAATTATAATATATAACTTTAATAATTACAAAAAGAAATAAATCTCTTCTATTCAATTGATCTTCATTAAATATTATTTAAACCATTAAACATTGGTCTTCGTTATAAATTAACAAATTCATTTATAATTTAACAATATTCTTCACTCACACGCGTGAACGAGCACAATATTGCCTTATTGAAACAAACTACAGTACCGGCCAAAAGTTTTTAAAAGTCTTTATTATTACGCCTAGTGAAAAATGTTTTTTTAAATGGAATTCTTAATTTTTTACTGTACCATTCGATGCATTTTGACATTCTTTAGAAAAAGGTATTAACCCTTTGCACTCGTCGATCTCTAGTCAGAGTCTATTGCAATGCAATGGCTATAGCAAACCAATAGAATCTTTCCTCCTTATTTATGCAGAAAAGTTTGCTCACCACGATATTAGTCGAAAATGTCAATAAAATTGAATTTTCTAGTCAGATTCTATTAAATTATAATAATTTTAATATATGTATAATAAATTTTTTATATTATAAAACTATATAAAATAAATTTTGACTAGGGAAGAGTAGAAATTCAAATATTCTCTACTAAAAACCTGACGATATTTTTTTGAGCAGTAAATAAAGAATTATATAATAACAGAATTGTAGAATTATTTGATTTCGATACCTCGCATACTGTTACATTACATTAAATTTGATATATTAATTAATATCGATCTTCCAAATTTTATGAAATGGTGACTGAAGCTCACCTCTCGAGTGCAAAAGGTTAATATGTGAAATACTATTTAATGTTCACTAGGAATGTAATACGTATGTTTTATTTCTCTTTGTTTACCAACACATAAACATCTAATTATCAAAGTAAATTATAATATTTAAAATATCTTCTATGCAAATGTCATACAGGGTATCCCAGCAACTGTAGTAGTACAACAGCGAAGTGGGTGACTCTACATGAAAAAGCAAATCGAAAATAAAGAATAAAAGTTTTTCATTCGAAGCTTCGTTGTCGAGAAAATCGACTTTGAATATTCATTGAGTACGCGTGCATTAAACCATGGCTTATATGAATGGACCATTAATGCATCAGCATCGGTGGTGCAACCGAGGAGAGGGTGATTTTACGCGAAAAAGCGAATCGAAAATAAAGAATAAAAGTTTTTCATTTGAAGCTTCGTTGTTGAGAAAATCGACTTTGAATATTCAATGCATACGCGTGCACTTAACTATGACTTACATGGATAGACCATTAATGCATCGGTATCAGTGATACGGTCGAGGAGGGGATGATTCTACGTGAAAAAGCGAATCGAAAATAAAGAATAAAATTTTTTCATTCGAAGCTTCGTTGTCGAGAAAATCGACTTTGAATATTCATTGGAAACGCCGCCCTAACCAAAGCCAAGTGCGCACATACGCAGTGAATATTCAAAGTCGATTTTCTTGACAACGAAGCTTCAAATAAAAAAATGTTATTCTTTATTTTTGATTTGCTTTTTCATGTAGAATCACCATGTTTTTCTATTATACTACCGTTTTTGAGACACCCTATATATGTATTACTAAACATTTCTCAAAATGACCTTCTTTTTTCTTGATTAATATTTCACATAATTTGGGCATTCTCGAAACTAATTTCTCCAGTTTTTTAACTGTTTTATGAAATTTCCTATAAATTTTTTCTCGATTTTGGACTGTGTTTCCTAATTTCTTGATCCAACTCTTCCCAGAGGTGCCATAAACGATGTTGGATATCAAAACAGTTTATTTTCTGGCGGGAGGATATGAATCTTCCACTTGGTAATAGTAGAATCGTATAAATGTTTAAAGATTAAGATACAATGAAATACTCAACCGCACAGTTCAGATTTAACCCATTTGCATCCAAGCGCGGAATATTCCGCGAGCCACGACTGTCGTCTATCACCGAGCGCGGAATATTCCGAGAGCTACGACTGTCATCTATCACCGAGCGCGGAATAATAATCCGCGAGCTGACCTTTTTCCATTACCAGTTGCTGAATATTTTTCATATGCCACAGATCACGTTTGATCCCTTTTGCGAGCATCTCATCTACATCGATTCATTATATTCTTAACAAATTTTACTTTTGTCGTGAAAATTATTTTAACTGCCATTATAAGTAGGTGCCGATACGCGCGCGGTGATATGGGCTAGTCGTCAGTTGAACATCGCTGATGCCTGAACACGGCACCTTAAGTACAGCCATGATGCAAATGAGTTAATATATCAAATTTAAAATAACGTAACTGTGTGCGAGGTACCGAAATTAAATAATTCTACGTGTTAATTATTATACGATCTCTTATCTACTGTTCAAAAAATATCATCAACTCAATAGCACAAAATTTTCCAGCTCGTACCCTTCTTTAGCCAAACAAATTGTCGAGCGCAAAGGATTAAAAATGGAGCACTGCATGAAAGAACAACGCGTCTTCATTGTCGAGCAATATTTACAATTTTTAATTAAAAACTTATATTTTCTATTAAAGTTATGTCTTTCGGGACACCCGGTATAATTATCGGCACATATAACAATCTCAAGCTCACAGACCTTTTATCAAAGTTATGAATAATTAACTTAATGACAAAGAGAAAAACACTGATGCGTACATTAATAATTATTATGATTATAATAATTATTAATAACTGTACAAAAGTATAATTAAATGTTTAACAAGCAATATTCGTACCTATTAATATTTACATTTAAAATACCGGTTTGGGAGAATGGATATGTACATAGTTCTCGAGTGTTTCTGATAGTCAAAGTATGGCTTCTGCCATGATAAGGCTTGTCTATCACTGCTGTATACTATGTATACTACGGAATACACGTGCAGTTGGGGTACCCAAATTTTTCGCCGGTAGTGTATATACTCGTAAGGATAACACTGTTCCAAGATGGAAGTCGGGAACGTTTTGTTACCGACTTGGCCGCGTGGCTGCGCCACGGTTCGCCTACCCGGAGAAAAGTACCCGGAGATCCTTGGAATTGAATCGAATCAGGCTACGGTTATTCCGTGAAGAACACGGGCCAATTTCAGATTCCAGACCATTTAATCGACTGATTTTTCGGGATCATACGGCGAAGGTTGGCCCATAGAATGGCGGGATAAAGTGTACGCCGGTTCACCCTCGTCTTGTGCCAATGTTCCGTGGAATGACCTTGTTATTTTTTACTACGTACCTTGGGGTTTACTACTGGCCCGCCAGTTTTGCACCATCCCCGGAGATAAGGAAAGAAATAAAGTAACGGATTTACGATCTCGAAGCAGATAATCCGGCGACAGTTTGATCGTAGGTTGGTTTCCTCATGTTGAATAAAAATTTTCCAATTGGCGCGAAATAACCGGTGCGTTCGAATTAAAACACTACGCCCCGAGCTTTGCGATTTGGCGGTAATTGTTCAAACTTCGACGCGCAAACGCCATATTGAATATAGCTGGGATATAAAGCCGCGTGTATTTGGTATTCTTATGGTATATTTCGCAAGTTTAGTGTCGAAACAGACGATACGCGATGCGTACTTGGTTATGAATCATGGGACTGGATTCGATACGCGAAAGGTATGAAAAGTAATTCGCATGAAAATGACTGTCATATTTGTCTTCTTAAAGTGTCATGATCATCTGCGCTAATGAATTTATGATTGATACTCAAGGCTCTCGAATTTTATCTCTTAAAGTGAAGATTTTAAGGATTTCAATGTACGGTATGTCTGAATTTTGGACTCTGTGAAAATGGAAATGTAATATTTTTAATATTTTATAAACATTTCAGAAGAAAAATGATGATTATCAGCGATGAAATCGTAAATGTGTAACAATAATTGCAGCAAAATTATAGTTTATTAATTTTACCTAAAATCTTTTTCTTTTTTTTCTGAAAAAAAAATATTTTGTTGTAGTAGTATATTTAACCCATGGAATTATGCAATTTTTCACGTACATATTCTTTTATATCGGAAATAACAAAGGTATCCAATATGTTCGAGATATAAAATAAACACCCTGTATATGAGAATTGAAATAAAAAATGAGCAACAAAAAAGTATCCATCCAGAGACCAAAAAGTAATTTTTCATTTAAAGCTGTGAAAAAATTGGTGAAACTTGTAACGGATTAGTCGTGTTCGAAAACCTAACCTAAAAGGCATTCGAAATACCTACTTACTATATACGAGAATTGAAATAACAAATAACCAACAAAGAAATACATACTCATTCGCACAGTGCTCATTCAGACATCAAAAACTAATCTAACCTAACCTAAAAAGTATTTGAAATATCATACTATACACGAAAATTGAAATAAAAAGTAACCAATAAAGAAATATTTACTTATTCGTATAGTGCTCAGCCAGAGATCAAAAACTAATCTAGCCTAACCTAAAAAGCATTCAAAATATTTACTACGTACACCAGAATTCAAATAAAAGTAAACAAAAAATGAAATAATTACTTAGCTATACAGTGTTCATTCAGAGATTCAAAACTAATTTTTCATTTATCTCGACGAAGAAATGTCTGAAACTTATAACAAATTAATCTCGTTTGAAAACTATTTTGCTAATCTAACCTAATCTAAAAAGCATTCGAAACATTTATTTCCTATATAGGAGAATCCAAGTGAAAAATAAGTAACAAACAAATATCTATCCAGCACCCACAAGTGAAAAAATAATTTTTCGACCAGCGCAGCGAAAAAATTGCTGAAACGTGTAACAGATTGGATTCGTTCAAAAACCATTTTTCTAGTCTAATCTAACCTAAAATCATTCAAAACACCTACTTACTACATAGGAAAATCCAAGTGAAAAAGAAGTAATAAACAAATATTTATTCAAAATCCGGAAATGGAAAAGTAATTTTTCAATCAGCGCAACGAAAAAATTGCTGAAACGTGTGACAGATTGGTCGCATTTGAAAACCGTTTTGCTAATCTAACTTAACCTAAAAATCATTCGAGACATCTGTGTACTTACTATATAGGAGAATCCAAGTGAGAAATAAATGACAAACAAGTAGCTATCCAGTATCCGGAGATCTGACTCGTGTGACAGATTGGTCGTGTTTAAAAATCGGTTTACAAATCTAACCTAATTTAAAAATAATTCAAAACATCTATTTATTATATAGAATAATCCAAGTGAAAAATAAGTAACAAACAAGTATCTATCCAACATTCGGAAATCAAAAAGAAATTTTTCAATCAGCGCAGTGAAAAAATTGCTGAAACGTGTTATAGATTGGTCGCGTTCAGAAACCGTTTTGCTAATGGAACCTAACCTAAAAGTAATTAAAAACACCTATTTACTATATAGGAGAATGCAAGTAAGAAATGAGCAACGAACAAGTATTTATTCAGTATCCAGAGATCAAAAATTTATAACAAATTGCTCTCGCTTGAAAATCGTTTTGTTATTCTAACCTAACCTAAAAATCATTCAAAACACTCACTGACTATATAGGAAAATCCAAGCGAAAACTAAATGACAAATAAGTATCTATCCAACATCCGAAGATCAAAAAGAAATTGTGGAAACGTGTGACAAATTGGTCGCGTTCGAAACCGTTTTGCTAATGTAACCTAACCTAAAGGTAATTAAAAACACCTATTTAATGTATAGGCGAATGCAAGTGAGAAATGAGCAACGAACAAGTATTTATTCAGTATCCAGAGATCAAAAATTTATAACAAATTGCTCTCGCTTGAAAATCGTTTTGCTATTCGAACCTAACCTAAAAATAATTCGAAGCATCTATTTACTACATAGGAGAATGCAAGTAAGAAATGAATAACAAGGAAGTATTTATCCAGCACCCGGAGATCAAAAATTTATAACAAATTGCTCTCGCTTGAAAATCGTTTTGCTATTCGAACCTAACCTAAAAATCATTCAAAACACTCACTGACTATATAGGAAAATCCAAGCGAAAACTAAATGACAAATAAGTATCTATCCAACATCCGAAGATCAAAAAGAAATTGTGGAAACGTGTGACAAATTGGTTGCGTTCGAAACCGTTTTGCTAATGTAACCTAACCTAAAAGTAATTAAAAACACCTATTTACTATATAGGCGAATGCAAGTGAGAAACGAGCAACGAACAAGTATTTATTCAGTATCCAGAGATCAAAAATTTATAACAAATTGCTCTCGTTTGAAAATCGTTTTGCTATTCTAACCTAACCTAAAAGTAATTAAAAACACCTATTTACTATATAGGCGAATGCAAGTGAGAAACGAGCAACGAACAAGTATTTATTCAGTATCCAGAGATCAAAAATTTATAACAAATTGCTCTCGTTTGAAAATCGTTTTGCTATTCTAACCTAACCTAAAAATCATTCAAAACACTCACTGACTATATAGGAAAATCCAAGTGAAAAATAAGTGACGAGCAAGTATCTATCCAACATCCGGAGATCAAAAAGTAATTTTTCAATCAGCGCAGCGAAAAAATTGCTGAAACGTGTGACAGATTGGTTTCGTTCGAAAACCGTTTTCGCGTTTCATGGAACGCGCGCCGGTAGAGGGCGACGGGCGATATATTTCAGCAGGGTACGAAGTGTTTGTCCCTGTCGAATAAACAACTTCTTGACGTAATATAAGTCCAGGGAGAAGAGCCGTAATGGCGGCGGATAGTAAAGTCGTTCCACTTCGCATACCTCTCGCGTGGAATACATTTGCAGTAAGTGCTTGGAGCTAGTAGCAACGACGGTGCGCGACTGATGACGACATAAACAAACACGTGTCCCGAGATGAGACCATTTGTAATGAGAATGGGGAACAACCGACACCGGGCTGCACCGCGTCGTTTATAGCGTTACTCCTAGCACCCATTATCGAATCAGCTACGAAAGAAGTCGTTGTAATTCACCCGTTTCTTCCATTCTGCCTTTCCAGTCTACCACCTTGCACCGCCACAACCCAGCGATCGTATATTCTCCGTCCCGTCCTTATCATACCTTTCGTTTCGTTCTTTATTGAATGAGCAAGCTCTCGTCCAAACTTCTTGCTCGCCTTGACGAGTCGATTTCGATTCCTTACGCGTTCAGCCGTTAGTAATCGGGGACGAAGAAGGTCCAAATGGGACTGCAAGAATACGAAGTCGATGGCTAAATCGAAGTGTATCGATGCTTCGTGATTAGTTTCGGCTTTGGAACGTGCTATGGAAAAATGTGTTATAACCTATCGTTAGAGATACCTAACCTAACCTTTTACACTCGAGAGGTGACCCTCAGTCACCATTTCATAAAATTTGGAAGATCGATATTAATATATCAAATTTAATGTAATGTAACAGTGTGCGAGGTATCGAAATCAAATAATTCTACAATTCTGTTATTATAAAATTCTTTATTTACTGCTGAAAAAAGTATCGTCAGTTTTTTAATATAGAATCTTTGATTTTCTACTCTTCTCTAGCCAAAAAATCGTCGAATACAAAGGGTTAATACTAAATCTATCACGGTCAAATAACCGGTGTATGAAAAAGCAGAATCTTAAAAATTAATGACATTGAAAGGTCGATTACACGTGTATTAACAGAAATATCGCGAAGACGTGTGACTATGGCGATAAAGTTAAACGCAGTATTTTGAATGAAAGTTTTAAAAACGATCATTCAAGTCACGGTAGATTTAATATTAATGTTAATTAATGGCAGTTATGACAGCTTCTTTCATTGTACTCTGATTGTTCCTTTTTCTTTCTTTTCTTTGGTATTAATATTGACAAGTTCGATGACTTTTTAAAATTATTATTGCTTTGCATGAAGTTTAAGTTCATAAAATTTATATTTATCGTACTATAAAAACAGGAATAGGTAAATGAAAATGGAAGAGGTAATGGAAAGAAGAAAAATGGAAAAGAAGGAGGAGTATAAAAAAATGGAAAATGGAAATGTTAATATGAAGAAAAATTAATAACGAACATATTTTTAAAATTGTGAATTAAAATATTTATTCTGTATTACTTTAATTTGGGTTGAAATACATATATTTATATTTAAAGAATGTATAAGGAGAGAAATGAAAAGAATTTAAAAGAATTTTAATTCTTCAAAATATTATAATCATAAAATATATCGTGCACAATTTTCATTGATAATAACATGTTAATAACGTTGTGAATTACAGGTTATGAATATATAACATGTATTGTTATTAAGAATTTATTTCCTCGTAGTAAAACTTTATCTACCAAAAGGTACATAAGTTTCAAAAATTATTATTTAATTCCAATTTTAAACATGAAAAAATATTTCTGTATAATAAACAAAAATCTTAAAAGTTTCTCAAAATATATCCATATTATATCCTTATTTCATATTATATTCTACCACGATTAATCTTATCACGTTATATTCTACGTCTGACATCTCAATTACTTCCATTCGAACATCACAATCAAGAAATAAAGGCACAGCGCCATAGACGACATTTGAATCTGCCGCCATTTTTTAGCCACCGGTACGTGGAAATTTCAGTACTTCCGTTTTCACGCGTGCTGCTGCCCATTAACATTGGGAGCCACGCAACGGCGTTAATGGGTTTTTACATAATGAAATACCTCTACATAATAAACAAAAATCTCAAAAGTTTCTCAAAATATATCTGTATTGTATCCTTATTTCATATTATATTCTACCACGATTAACCTTATCGTGTTATATTCGACGTATGACATTTCAGTTACTTTCATTCGAACATCGCAATCGAGAAATAAGAGTACAGCGCTGTAGAGGGCATTTGAATCTGCCGCCATTTTTTAGGCTTCCGACCGGTACGTAGAAATTTCAGTAGATCCGTTTTCACGCGTGCCGCTGCTCATTAACGTCGGGAGCCGCGCAACGGCGTTAACGGCTTGTTAGCGTTTTGCAAGCGATGTCACGATAGGCGTGCCGCGATAATTTATTGGCTCGTAAATTTACGCTTTCCCGAATATACAGGATACAGGCACGTGTTTACTCGACGTCGACGTACTATATCTGTCCGTGGCTGATCTTTCCGATGATAGACAGCGATGCAGCTTCCGCGACCGATTTGTCGGATGAGTGTTATATGGAGGCATTATGTCGACGAAAGTTGACGGAAGAAATTCACTGCTGCATGTGGACACGCGATTCACCGTTGAAACGATTCGTACGAATATCCTACTCGGTATGAAATACGAACCGAAGCGTCGAACTGAGTAAAAATAACCGACGAATATTCCACGTGCGAGAGAGGTTAGGTTTCCGAGTGGAATCGTTGGAATATGTTGATCGACGAATGACGTTGGTTTAAGTGCGATGAGAATAGCTACATGCCCTTGTTGAATAATTTCTGGTAAGTTTGAGATTTTTTTTTTTTGGTTAAATTTAGTAATGGGTAAAGTGAGGTTACAGTGAGGTTCGTTTTTAATATCCTTCGTGATACTGGTCCACATGCGTCACTGCTTTTTTTGGAAAGGTTATTTATTGATCCATTAGCTGAATTTTTAAGAGAATTTTAACGAGCTTGACGGTATGAAGGGTGTTCATATTAGTGAGTAGAAGGTTGTGAAATTTTAAGATGAATAAGTGAGTAACTTCTCATTAAAATGACTTTGACTGTACCCATATTTGATGTTTTATATTATATATGTTCTCATATCTGGAATAAAGACATGAAAATTTGCATTTGCAAAATTAAAACATTAAATATGGGTACCATATATATATATATACATATATTATTGTTAAAATAAAATCTTACTATTTATAGTATATATAGTATGCATATATAATTTATAATTTGTTTAGTTACTATATTTATTATTTTATTTATTATTTTATTTATTAATTTATATTTATATTTTACTAATATTGTACATGTAATATTATGATATATATATATATATTTCTTTTGTTTCTTTTTAACCAATAGAAAAATAAATATTTAATTAATTTACTGTTTTAGTTCATGAATAAACTGCGAAGAGTATAAGTATTATTAATTAAATGAATGAAATTTACAAAGAAAATGTAGAGATAGTAGTACGTACCTTTTAATATAGTATTGAATTATTTTAAATCATGAAGAATTTCAAAGTATTTGATATTATCTTAAAAGTTTGACGATACTGTGAATTAAGTATGTTCAAAATTTGGTATATTTACAAGCTGGCATATCTGTAGCTATAAAATCTAAGCTATGTAAAGTTGCAATAAGGTACACAAATCATGTCTTGGTGGTTATCTTGAAATGAAATCTTCTTTTATTTACCATTGAATGCATTAAATAGATAAAATTATAACATAGAAAGTTCCTTCTATTATGAGACTATAGAAAATATAATTTAAACATTTTTCTATAAAATTGACATTAAAGTATTTTTATTACTGCATAAAGTTAGTACAATTTCATAATGATTCAATAGACTGTTTTAAATTAGATAGTATAATATCAGTATACCTATAACTTCTTTATCTTTAAAAAATGTAATTTTTCATATTATATTATATTGTCAGATTTTTATAACTATTTTACTGAACGCTATATCAGACAATATTTGAGATACCATTTCTATTTTCTTGAAATGTAACAACTTACAATGTTATTTTCCTTTTTAAATTTAGCATGATATAATCACATTTTCCAAAAATTTAATGTTTTAAGATCCAATTTTTTTTAAACTTTAACAGTTTATAACCCTATTTTTTTATTTATATTATTTTAATTTTTTAATTTATATTACTCTATTTTTGTTTGTAAATTCAGCATCTTATAATACTATTCTTTTCACATTTTGTACTTTCCAATCCTGTGTTGTTAGTATTATAAAAAGATACTTAAAGTT
>NW_016909933.1:417065-433963 GCF_001483705.2 Eufriesea mexicana
ATTTTTTTAAATTTTTTTTTTTTTTTTTTTTTTTTTTTTTTTTTTTTTTGTAAATTCAGCATCTTATAATACTATTCTTTTCACATTTTGTACTTCCTAGTTTTGTGTTGTTAATATTACAAAAAGGTATTTAAAGTTACAAATTTACAGTATCTTTCACAGCATAATTACTCGCTACTATTAAATCATGGCTATAAAATTATAAAAATTACAAAATTTCAAAACACCTTCGATAGCAATTTTAGAAACAAAATTACGAATATTTTAAATAACGTTTCTGCATATAGAATCGAAACACATTAATCTTCTCGTACAACAAATATTCGTTTTTAAAAATGAATTTCCATTATCGAGAAAAATTCAACTCCCACCTGTCTTAAAAAAAAAAGAATTGTGTTTTCCTTTTCAGATTTTTTTTTTTTTTTTACCGTAACGTTCCATTCCTTATGCACAATATTCACGTTATCTAAGTTACGTTGCAGAAAAAATTGATACGCAAAAGAATTCGTTTTTGATCACTCTCGCGTCGAAGAAGGCCATTTCAACGTCGGGCAAAAAATTCAATTAGACTGGAGATTATTTCCTCTTCATTATAGGCGATCGAGGTGTGCGAGTCAATTTCAAGATACCGTATATAATAAGTGCATGTCGAAACAGCCTTTTGAAATGTAATTATTGACCGGAATTTACGCAACTGGTTTGCTCGGATTGAGTTTCGAAATTAAATATAAATTTTATCTAAGACATCTCAGATATTCTTGTGGTTATTACACGAGAAAGTATGTCCTGCTTTCCAGTTTTCTATCATTTATACATACGTATATTGAATAATAATTTCGTATGAAATTATGGTACGAGATATTTTTGATGTTATTCAGTTTTTTAGTTGACATTTTGACAAAAATGTATAATAGAGCTAGTTAGTGAACTGCTCAATGATTCTGCAGGAATTATTCGGAAATATGTCTGGAAATATTGAAATAAATTTAATACGCGAATATTACATGCTTTGAATACATACTAAATTATGTATCGAATAGAATATTATTTTAATACATGAATATTAATACGTGAATAATTTAGAAATGTAAGGAATTAAGTTATTTAAAAATGTAGTTACGCCTATGAGAAAATAAGAATGAAAGAGAGATAGATTTACGGAGTTTAAATGTTATTCTGTTTTTAAATGTTTTCTGTTAATCCTTTATGATTTTATGTGACTGTAAAGTTACGTATATATATTCAAAATTAGATGAAATTCACAGAGAAAATATTTCAAGTGCTATTTTAAATGATAATTTTTATGCAATTCTAATGAAATCGTATTTCAAATAAAAGCACAGAATTTTTGGGGAATAAAATATTTTCATTTTTGGAATTCATAATGTAAAATAAAATATTTTATTTCCAGAAGAATAATACAAGAAAAAAATATAAAAATATTATTCGAAGAAATATATTTCTTTTACAAAAGGTTATCAGATAAATAATAAAACACCCAGTATATACAAATTTTTCCTAGATTACACCTTCTTTATACTCATGAAATAAAATATTAATAATTATATTATTATTATTAATAATGCAGCAAAATAATATAATAGGTAATTCGAAAAAATATATTTCTCTTACAACAGAAGACTATGAGATAAATAACAAAACACCCAGTATATACAAATTTTTCCTAGATTACACTTTTCTTATACTCATAAAATAAAAATTAATTACCAAAGCATAGTAACAATAATATAGCAAAAAAATATAATAGTTAATTCGAAGAAATATATTTCCTTTATAGAAGAATATTTTCAAATAAATAACAAAACACCCAGTATATACAAATTTTTCCTAGATTACACCTTTCTTATACTCATAAAATAAAAATTAATTACTAAAGCATAGTAACAATAATATAGCAAAATAATATAATAGATAATTCGAAAAAATATATTTCTCTTACAACAGAAGACTATGGGATAAATAATAAAACACCCAGTATATACAAATTTTTCATAGATTACACCTTTCTTATACTCATAAAATAAAAATTAATTACTAAAGCATAGTAACAATAATATAGCAAAATAGTATAATAGATAATTCGAAAAAATATATTTCTCTTACAACAGAAGGCTATGGGATAAATAATAAATTTTTCCTAGATTACACCTTTCTTATACTCATAAAATAAAATATTACTTATTAAAGCATAATAACAATAATACAGCAAAAAAATATAATAGTTAATTCGGTGAAATATATTTCTTTTACAAAAGAAGACATTTTTCCTAGATTACACCTTCCTTATACTCATAAAATAAAATGTTACTTATTAAAGCATAGTAAGAATAATACAGCAAAAAAATATAATAGTTAATTCGGTGAAATATATTTCTTTTACAAAAGAAGACTATCAGATAAATAATAAAACACAAAAGTCTGACTTGTCCGCTAAAACTACACTGAGACGAAACTCACGTGAAATCTGAAAGCGTGAAATCACGTTAGAGGGCTTATGGGATTATGGGAATTAAAATCGAACCACTACCGCTGTCGCCTTTAGCGGGGGCCAACGCGTTTGTTCAACTTCAACAAATGTCTAGTCTGTGGATATTGCTTGATATTCGTCTTATCATTGCCTCCTTGGAGACCGATGGATATTTATCTTTGTGTCTCTTGAATCTTGCAATAAGTTCATGCTACGATGCTTGTATAATTTTTATAATTTCATATTAATTTTCCCGAATTTTTTTTCTTTCTTTTTTCGTTTTATAGCTTACCTTTATTTACCTGTTTTCAGTTTATTTCACTTCGTACTCCATTTTTATTTTATTTCATTTTTGTCGGGTTCAATTTTTGTTTAATTTTGTTTTTATTTTAACTTTATTTTATTTCGTAGGTTATCTTTATTTCATTTCATATTTATTCAGTTTTTGTTATCTTTGTTAAATATGGAGGTTAGTCACGGATTAATATTTTATCCCGTTTATGTTCGTAGAAATATTTAAAATATAAAGTATGCGAAATAACGGTGAACAGAATAATAATTGCCATAGATAGGAACATGATAGAAACGTTATCTTATTGCAATAATTTGTAATTGTTTTAATAATAAAAATTATTTATCACGAAGATTGCATTGCAAATAATTATTTCAAAGTGCAATTTTCTTTTTTGTAAAAAGAAGATTGTGAGAAAATTAATTATTATTAAAAATTCTTATTAAGCCTGGTTCTTATGTCTCTTAATTATCGCTAGATTTATAAATCAAATAGTCTTACTTATTATTTTTATTTATGTTAGAACAATTGATTTTATTTACAATTCTTTATTACAATTAGTGAAATATATTACACTACTTTCAGTAAAATTAATATTAATTCTTATTGAAGAATAAAGTATATTTAAATATATATAATGGATCATTTTAGTTGAAATAGTAGTTTTAGTTAATATAATCTATGTCCATTTATTACTTAAAAAAATAGTATATCTATTTCCCATTGTTATAATATAATATTAATGTTAATTAATTCCATATTTTTGAAAGCCTTAAATGGTACAAAATTAGACTTCAACATGAACGATCTAATTTATTTGCAGAATGTAAAAGGAGCAATTTTTAAATTCTTTTTGTATCACTAGAACAAAACTATCAACCAGTCATAAAAATGTACGATTGTTTTTCACAAAATTAACATTGACTTTCATCCAGACAAAAATCTGATTATTTATACCTATTTATTTTATCGTATCCCTTCAGGTCGACAATCTTAGTGGCAATTAATTTCTTGTAGATACATCCATTGAAATACAGAACTGCATATACAATCAAGTACCATTTTCAGTGCTTCGAAACAACCAAGACTAATAATAATTTCAAGATAAAGAATAATAGAAGAGAAAGAAAATAATTTAAAAATAGAAAAATAGAAGAAGATAAAATAATTTAGGAAAAGAGAAATAGAAGGAAAATGGAAGAAATAGGTAAGAAGAAAAGTAGAAGATAAATGGAAAAAATAGATAAGGAGGAAAATAAAAGGAAAATGGAAAAATATATAAGAAGAAAAATAATAGAAAAATGGGAAAAAATACATAAGAAGAAGAGTAGAAGACAAATGGAAAAAATAGATAAGGAGAAAAATAAAAAGAAAATGGAAAAAATAGATATGAAGAAAAATACGAGGAAAATGGGAAAATATGTTAAAAGAAAAATAGAAAGAAAATTGAAAAAATAGATACGAAGAAAAGTAGAAGACAAATGGAAGAAATAGATAAGGAGAAAAATATAAGGAAAATGGAAAAAATAGATAAGGAGGAAAATAAAAGGAAAATGGAAAAAATAGATAAGGAGGAAAATAAAAGGAAAATGGAAAAATATATAAGAAAAATAAAAGGAAAATGGAAAAATATGTAAGAAGAAAAATGAAAGGAAAATATAAGGAAAATGGAGAAAATAGATAAGGAAGAAAATAAAAGGAAAATGGAAAAATATATAAGAAAAATAAAAGGAAAATGGCAAAATATATAAGAAAAATAAAAGGAAAATGGAAAAATATGTAAGAAGAAAAATGAAAAGAAAATATAAGGAAAATGGAGAAAATAGATAAGGAGGAAAATGAAAGGAAAATGGAAAAATATATAAGAAAAATAAAAGGAAAATGGAAAAATATGTAAGAAGAAAAATAAAAGGAAAATGGGGGAAAAATAGATAAGAAGAAAAATAAAAGACAAATGGAAAAATAGCTAAGGAGAAAAATAGAAGGAAAATGAAAAAAAAATAGGTAAGAAGAAAAATGGAGAAAAACAGAAGGAGGATGGAAAAAATAGATACGAAAGAAAATGGAGAAAAATGGATAAGAAGAAGAATAGAAGGAAAATGGAAAAAATAAATAAGAAGGAAAATGGAAAAAATAAATAAGAAGGAAAATGGAAAAAATAAATAAGAAGAAAAATGGAGAAAAATAGACAGGAAGAAGAATAGAAGGAAAATGGAAAAAATAAATAAGAAGAAAAATGGTGAAAAGTAGACAAGAAGAAGAATAGAAGGAAAATGGAAAAAAATAGACAAGAAGAAAAATAGAAGAAAGATGGAAAAGAATATAAATAACCTAACAGTATCACCTAACAGAAAATTTCAGAGCTTCGAAAGGTGGTGGAACGAAAACCCAAGTCGATCCCCAAGGATCACCCATCGGAATTACCTGAAATCGTCAGATCGTAAGAGGTCTGGAACGGAATTTCATGCAGTTGGTGGCGGCGAACGGGACGATTCCCATTAAATTTAAGCTCGTTAGCGGCGGAAAGCCCGACAACATGACGCATCATGTGTTCCACGGGACGGCTACTAGACACCGTAACGTTAGCAGGCCTATCCTTCTAACTTTCAAAGGCGGTCCGCCGAACCAGGCCAGGTATCATCGGCTTCGTAGAAGTTCAACGTTGATTGCCAGCTGTATCGATAAGATCTGATACAGACACTCGAGTTTTCGAAGTGCTGCGAAAGGTCAGGAACCCTAACTCGGCCGTCTTCCATCGTGATACTTCAGCGCGACCCATCCGCTGAATCGGTAGCCGCGGATCCGTTTCAACCTAACTTTCGTAGTCGAACCGTTAGGCTGTTTTATTTTAACCATATAACCCCCTTTCTGGCCGAACATCGGCCACGGAGAGAAGCAATACGTATTAGCATGAGCCACGTTCTTGCCGGTGAACGTCGGAGAAGCACGTGAAAGTACATCGTGATGTTTTCCTTCGCGTTTCTTCGTCGTCCAGGCATGTTTGCCGAGGTCTGATCTCCGAGGAGACGAATTAGGCTACGAGTCTACACGTCGATTATGTAATTGCTAGGTGTAAAACGTAAGCGAGGTACATTGGTGCCTTCATGTGAGCTATTTAGACGTCTGATCGCTGGTCTAACGTTTGTCGCGAATTGTGTAAGCGCCTTGTGCTCAGGATACGCGTGCATAGGTGTGCATGCTTAGGATCCGAGATATTTGCGAGGACTGAAGGTTGCGACGAGAGCTAGCTGTCTGAGAAGTAGACTGCAAGGCCTTCGAGTCACCGATTTGGTTCAAATTTTGTAGGATGGTAGATTTCTCAGCTATTTAGACGTCTGATCGCTGGTCTAACGTTTGTCGCGAATTGTGTAAGCGCCTTGTGCTCAGGATACACGTGCATAGGTGTGCATGCTTAGGATCCGAGATATTTGCGAGGACTGAAGGTTGCGACGAGAGCTAGCTGTCTGAGATTCTCGACGCTGAGAAGTAGACTGCAAGGCCTTCGAGTCACCGATTTGGTTCAAATTTTGTAGGATGGTAGATTTCTCAGCTATTTAGACGTCTGATCGCTGGTCTAACGTTTGTCGCGAATTGTGTAAGCGCCTTGTGCTCAGGATACGCGTGCATAGGTGTGCATGCTTAGGATCCGAGATATTTGCGAGGACTGAAGGTTGCGACGAGAGCTAGCTGTCTGAGATTCTCGACGCTGAGAAGTAGACTGCAAGGCCTTCGAGTCACCGATTTGGTTCAAATTTTGTAGGATGGTAGATTTCTTTACCACGATGGTGAAGGTATACGATTAACCTTTTAGGCACGGCTGAATTTTATGCGAAGCGATTTCTGAGGACGGCATAGCCTGGCACGAACTACATATAAGCGATACGCAACAAATTAGGTTATGTTTCGAAGTTAAACACCCATAAAATGTTCAGTAAATACATTTTTGTTATTGTTCAGTGAATCAACGTATTTATATTATTACTTCTACTATGTAGTAAACTGGAATAGATAGTAAATGAATATGTCAAAAAGTTTTTCCTTCAAATCAGTTTGTTTGGTAGTTATAAGAACTTGTGCCACAATAACCATGCCGTGCCAATACTTTTGTCTGGTACTGTATAAGTGATACAGCACTAAAATGTGTGACAAAATATGCTGTTCTTTACCCGAGTATATTAAAACGAAGCTATTGATGATATAATTATAAATTTTCTTCAAATATATTATATATTATTCGATTGTGTCGTCGTTGGTTTGTTTATGTCTTATCTGGTTGCTTGTTTCATTATTGGGTTGTTCATCTCCCATCGTTGAATTGTTAATAATCTTTCTTCTCGGATCTAATTTATTTTCTTCAGGTTTTAATCTTGCTTTCTTTTCAGGACTTAATTATTTTTCTTTCTCCTTGTGAGCCTAGAATTCACGTATATATCCCATGTGCAATTTAAATACGTAACAATTTAGGTTATGTTTCGAAGTTAAACACCCATAAAGTGTTCAATAAATACATTTTTGTATTCGACATTTTGTATTGACTCGAAGGCCTTGCAGACTCCTTGTGAGAAGTTAGTGGAGGATTTGATCTGTTTTATTTTCGAATTTTCCATTTGTAAATTTCTTTTGAATTTTCAATCAATCTTGAATTTTGTAATTGTGCAGTAACGAGGTTGTGCTGCTCCTGTGAATTATAAATGTAATGTAAATTTGTAAACTCGAAATTGTTTTGTATGTAAAATATTTTTGTATTATTTTCGAATTTTGAGTTCGTGGATATGCGAGGGTGTAACAGTTCTATGAATTTGTGGAATTATTTTTAAGGAAGTAAACAAATTATAAAATAATTTTGGGATGGTATATAATATATTATTTTACCTGATTATTTATTTATTGGAAAAATAAAAATTTTCAAGGAATATCGAGTAAGCATAATATAATATATATTTATTAATATTTTTATAAAAGTTTCGAAGGTAAAAAATGAATCAAGTAAATAATAATTCTGTTAAAATATTTTTTAATTCCATTTTTTAATCAAGTTTCGTATATAATCATTGGTGTTTATTGTATTATTTGGAATCAATGATTGAGCAGAAATAATACTGTTTAATAAATCTTGTATCGATATTATTGAACGTATTTAGATATTTCGTACGGTACTGAAAATTTTTACCATATTTCAACTGCACGAACGATATTTATTCATTAATATTCATTAATTGCTGCACATCTGATTGACGATGATTACCATTTCCTTTTCTTAAATAATTCAAACAAGTCATATATCATGCATTCGCGTTTAAATCTAATATTCTATTTATTAAATGAAATGTAAGCCAAGCTAACCTATAATAATGGTTAGAAACCGCGAACACGAGGATTGCAGTTCGATAAATCAGTTATAATCGATACACGAATTAACGTCGGATTAAGTATAAATTAAGCAGGCCCATTATACGTTATTAAAAAAACGTTAACACGGAGATTTCTACCTGATAAATCTAAATTACAGTCGATATGGACGAATGAGCGTTGCCCGGCACGACATGCGTCATATTAAATTTTTAACAAGGTAAAAGGAAGATCTAATGACCCGATAAATAACATGGTAATACTGAAATCTCAGGAAGATAATGCACGCTATATATATCTTGCAGGAAAAACGGAACGTTATCTCGAAATACTTGCTCCTGCATCGATTAGGGAAGTTCAGTTCCTCGATAGGCCGAGTTACGGCGGTCTTCAATCAACGGCCGCGGCGCGGCGCTGTCGTCGCTTAACGTGGTCCGAGCGGGGGGACCCTGTCCTTTTCTTCACGAGCGAACCAATTTGAAAAAGTCCCGATCGAATAAAATCGAAGCGTGCATCGTCTCTTATCAGCACGAATATCCTTTCCTCGTTCATTAGAGTATCGTTATTGCTTCAAACAAGGCAGTGTAATTCGATTAATTAGCCTTTTCGAGACGCTCGCGTCCGTGTGTGCACGCGCACATTTTTAAAGGTGTGCACACACATACACGAGGTGGAAGACAAGGATGGCATCCGGAAAGAACCGGATGATTTTTAAGATGTCCCAAGATATCCGATGGCCAGATAAGGGACGCTGAAAAGATTCTTCGTACAGCTTTGTGAAAAGAAAAGTTTTGAGAGGAAAGTCGAGTAGCTTTTAGTAGCTTGTTTCCAGTACGCAGCAAGCCAGTGATTTTGAATACCATTTTTGAATATCTTGGGATGGAATGGTTTGTCATTGGTCACAGGGTTAAAGTGTGATAGCGTGATTTTTTATTTAATTATTATTAATTATTATTTAATTTTGTAATTTTTCTATTTTTGTTTTGTCTATTTATTTATTTTATTCGTATCTATTAATGCTTAAGTTTAATAAGTAAAGTTTAACTTTAAATTTAAATTATTTTATTATTTTAAATTAAAATTCAATTAATATTTACTTTAATTATTAGGTATTTTAATAGGTTTTTGGTTTTCGGATGAGCTAATTTAATTTCTCTTTAATTTTGGAGTTAATGTAATTTAACTTCTGGGAATAAATTAAGGTAAATTTAATCACTCTAACAACAATTTCATTTTACATAAATTTAATATTTACGTAATGCTTCAAGTGTTTAGATCATTTTTTTATTTTTTGGATAAGCTAATTTAATTTTTTTTCTTTATTTTGGAATTAACGCAATTTAGCTTCTGGAAATAAGTTAAAATAGATTTAATTACTCTGTTGATAATTTCATTTTACGTAAATATCAACGTTTAAATAATACTTAAAGCATTTAAATTATATTTTTATTTTTTGCATAAGTTAATTTAATTTTTTCCCCAATTTTGAAGTTAACGTAATTTATCTGTGGAAATAAGTTAAGACAGATTTAATCACTCTATCAAGAATTTTATTTTACGTAAATATTAATGTTTAAATAATGCTTAAAACGTTTTGATTATTTTTTAGTTTTTGGATGAGCTAATTTAATTTCTTTTTAATTTTGGAATTAACGTAATTTAACTTCTGGGAATAATTTAAAGTAAATTTAATCACTCTATCAACAATTTCATTTTATGTAAATATTAATGTTTAAATAATACTTAAAACGTTTTGATTATTTTTTAGTTTTTGGATGAGCTAATTTAATTTCTTTTAATTTTGGAATTAATGTAATTTAACTTCTGGGAATAATTTAAAGTAAATTTAATCACTCTATCAACAATTTCATTTTATGTAAATATTAATGTTTAAATAATACTTAAAACGTTTTGAGATAAATTTAGTCACTCTATCAACAATTTCATTACCGTCAAAGTAACTATTTAAAAAATTTGTACGGTAATGATGTTAATAAGAGATAATTCATCGCTTTGGGGCAGCATTAGTGGATGTTTTCTTCAAGTAACTATCGCGTATTTATTATAGCGGACGTTTCTATTGTGTATTTATTCTATTGTGCAAAATATTCAACTTGAGCAAATTACGAAACGTATAATTTATCTCGAAGCATTGTACGCTAATATTAATTATATTTGATATATAGTAAATTTCAAAAGTTACAAACATACTATTTAATAATCAACTTAGATATTAGTAATTTAAATAACATTTTGAAAATAAATGTTTAACTATCGTATATCTCATCGATATTGTTTATTGAAATTATTTACTAATTTCTATCTTTGAATTTACATAGTTATATACAGGGTGTCCTATTAACATTTTCTAAATTTAATGACATCTTTTTTGACATATTGAAAATGTTTTATAATGAAAATCAAATGCGTCAGGATCATTTTCACGATTTTAATTTAAATATAATTTAATAGTTTTATATCTGGAATTTTATATTTTATTGAATGCGAATACGCAAATTTAACACTAAACCTACCATTCACTGGTGATTGGAAAAGAAGTAGAAGTTTTAAAAGATGGAATAGCGGGAGATATTAAGAAAATGACTGTATCTATATTAGAAGAAAAATTAAAATTAAAACTTTGATAAACGAAAAAAAATTAAAAGAAACTTTGGAAAATTGTGATTTAGACCATGGTAGGTTTAGTTTTAAATATTCTGATTAAAAAACAAAATTGATCTCCACTTTTTTCCTGTGTCTCCACTCCTATAAACATTATTAATATTTCATTACTTTCTTTTTTTTAACCCTCCAAAATTCATAAATAATATTTCTATCGCTTGAAGTAACAAAATGGACAGAATTATTGGTACACACGGTATATTTCGATTTGATTACTTTGATAATAATTTTAAAAAGTATATTATCGTTATACTAAAGGGTCATTTGATTCGAATATTTCACGTTGCAAATATATAAATAATATTTGTCCCATAAGAAATGATAAAGCTCTAATAATACTGAAAAATGTTCATACAATATTTAATAATTATAATTTACAGTATTATATTAAAGGGACAATTGATTCGAATATTTCACATTGCAAATATATAAATAATATTTGTCCCATAAGAAATGATAAAGCTCTAATAATACTGAAAAATGTTCATACAATATTTAATAATTATAATTTACAGTATTATATTAAAGGGACAATTGATTCGAATATTTTACGTTGCAAATATATAAATAATATTTGTCCCATAAGAAATGATAATACTAATAATATTAAAATGTTCATATAACATTCAACAAGTATAATTTACAGCATTATGCTAAAGGGTCAATTGAATCGAATGTATTACATTGCAAATATATAAATAATATTTGTCCCATAAGAAATAATAATACTAATAATATTAAAATGTTCATATAACATTCAACAAGTATAATTTACAACATTATACTAAAGGGTCAATTGATTCGAATATTTTACATTGCAAAGATATAAATAATATTTGTCTCATAAGGAATGATAATGCTAATAATACTGAAAAATTTAGTTTTTTATTATTTATTAACCCTTTGCACTCGAGGACCTTCTCGTTATTTTTATGGATCTTATAATTTGAGAATTTTCTGCTGTAAAACGATATTTTGCAAACGGTAAATTAAATGTCATATACAAATTAAGATATAGAATTATTTCCCTCCTACATTCCAGGTATCATTGCATTATCCAAATTTGATATATTAATTAACATGATTCTTCAGAATTTGATTAAATGGTGACTGAGGGTCGCCTCTCGAGTGTAAAGGGTTAATATTAATATTATTATTTTATTTTTTGTTATTTATTTTTATAATTATTATTCAATAATTATAATTTCATCTTTATGTAGCTACATATGCGTTTATATTTTTATACATAATTTTAAATTATTCATCTGTCGTTGATAAATCGTTTGGCAAATTTCAATAATAATTTCCAATTTTTTAATTTATCGATGAAATTTCGTTGCCAAGTGTAATAATTTTCATTCCTGAATTTCATATTGGAATTTATAAATGACAGTCAATAATTATATAATTATTCATTGAATTCATTAACAAAGATGTACAACATTGAAGCGTTATTAAAGAAGAGTATTTTTTCGATAAATAAATCATTATATCATAAATTCACATGACTCCTGGTTATTTCTTCATTCGAATCAGAGATAATTTATAGCGACACGCTTTAGGAACGTACGCACCTGTTCGCGTGATTTTAGCCTTAACTGATTAATGGAGTGTCGTATTACTCACTGCACCGTATTTTATTATTTTCCTCTGCCATCCTCCCGATTTTTAATGCCATATTAATTATTTGAATACGCTGCAAATACGTTGCTTTTCTTCTCTTAATCCACTATGAAATATAACTTCTACGTCATTTCTTTCTTTATTCTTTCTAATATCGTTTTAATACGTAATAAGACTTCTTTTGTGAAATTTATATTTTTCCATTTTGTATTTTTAGAGAACACGCCTGTATGGTATTATGAATATTTTCATGTACATTTTGATATCATGAAGGTTTTTGTGTACAAATATTCGATTAACTGAATGCTTTCATTTATAAATTAAATTTATTTTAAAAAATAATATTGAAAAAAATTTGTTTAGTTAAATTCTGTATTATATTCAATTTTCAAACCAATTCTATTACCTTCATTTATAGAATGTTCCAATGTTCCATAAATGTTCCAATTTTGCTTGCATTACATGCAATTATATCTATTTAGGTAATTAATTTACCATATCAGATATTAATATTATTTATTTTTTGATTTATGTTATGTTACATATTATATCCATTTGGATAATTCACCTACTATCATTTCAAGCATTTAGGTACCATTATTCAATTTTTCTTGTATCGCAAACAATCACATCTGTTCAGTTAATTAACTTACCGTATTAGACACTTAGGTACCATTTTCTGGTTCCTGTTATATTACATATAATTACATCCATTTGGCTAATTCACTTGCTATCATGTCATACATACAAATACCATTTTCTGACTTTTACTATATTACAAATAATTATATCTATTTGGATAATCCAACTACTGTCATTGCATTCATTGAAGTACCATTGCCTAATTTTTTGGCATTATAAATAATTATATCTATTGGATAATTCATCTACTATCATATCTTACATTCAAGTACCATTTTCTGACTTTTACTATATTACAAATAATTATATCTATTTGGATAATCCAACTACTGTCATTGCATTCATTTAAGTACCATTTCCTAATTTTTTGGTATTACAAATAATTATATCTATTGGATAATTCATCTACTATCATATCTTACATTCAAATACCATTTTCTGACTTTTGTTATATTATAAATAATTATATCATTTGGATAATCCACCTACTACAATACCATTTCATGTATTTAAATACCATTTCCTAGTTTTTTTGCATTACAAATAATTATATCTATTTGGATAATCCAACTACTGTCATTGCATTCATTCAAGTACCATTTCCTAATTTTTTTGCATTACAAATAATTATATCTATTGGATAATTCATCTACTATCGTATCATACATTCAAATACCATTTTCTGACTTTTGTTATATTACAAATAATTATATCATTTTGATAATCCACCTAGTATCATTTCATGTATTTAAGTATCATTACCTAATTTTTTTTTTGCATTACAAATAATATTATATCTATTAGATAATTCATCTACTATCATATCATACATTCAAGTGCCATTTTCTGACTTTTGTTATATTACAAATAATTATATCATTTTGATAATCCACCTAGTATCATTTCATGTATTTAAATACCATTTCCTAGTTTTTTTGCATTACAAATAATTATATCTATTTGGATTATCTAACTACTGTCATTTTATGCATTTAAGTACCATTTCCTAATTTTTTTGCATTACAAATAATTATATCCATTTGGATAATTCACTTGCTATCATGTCATACATACAAATACCATTTTCTGACTTTTACTATAATACAAATAATTATATCTATTTGGATAATCCAATTACTGTCATTGCATTCATTCAAGTACCATTTCCTAATTTTTTGGCATTATAAATAATTATATCTATTGGATAATTCAACTACTATCATATCATACATTCAAATACCATTTTCTGACTTTTGTTATATTACAAATAATTATATCATTTGGATAATCCACCTAGTATTATTTCATGTATTTAAGTATCATTGCCTAATTTTCTTTGTTGCGTTACAAATAATTATATTCATTTGGATAATTCACCTACTATCATTTCAAGCATTTAGGTACCATTATCCAATTTTTCTTGCATTGCAAACAGTCGTATCTGTTGAGTTAATTGACTTACCATGTTAGACACCCCTATCATTTTCTAATTTCCATGATATCTATCTTTCATACCCTTTGTCCATCGTAGAAACTCGAAATTTTCTCCGCGTGGAAAAATCTAAAATCCATTAAATAATTCGCGAACAGTACCCCTTGATTTCATACGAAAGCTGGGTGAAGGCGTTGTAATTCGTTTAAGATGGCTAAGTGCAGAGGCAACTGGCTCGTACTGAAATTTCATGGAACCATGGTCCTCGACGTCTCCCGCGACAATAGACCTCTCCCTTAGAAGCGATATGCCGAGAATGGCTGTAATTACTACTCTATCATCTAAAAGCAATCATCAAGCTATATTCCCGCGATCTAAGTGCGAAACAATGCACCGTTTGACCCAATTTATCGCCGGAGTGCCACGTCTCGAAGGAACAATACCTTTTGCTTTGAGAATCTTTATTGCTGATCCACACCGGACGTACCATTGCTGGAGACGTGTCAAAGCGATTTCAATTCGCAGTTAAGTGCCACGTTGTTAATTATATTTCCAGCTCGAGTATCCACGAAGCTTCCAATCGACTCCGTTTAGTAAATGACGTTTTAATTAAGCACTTGTAATCAATTTCTTTTGCATTGTGTTATTTGTTTCAGGAAAATTGAATTTGTATTTATTGCCTCGTGTTATGGTAGAAGACATTTTGTTTTACAGGAAAATGGAAAATAATGACATACTCGTGGAGTATAACGATAAATTGCATCCATATATTGAATAATTATTTATCTGAGGAATAATTTATCGCATATAACTTCGTTTTTAATCAATTATTTTAGTTATTTAATTTATTTAAATTTTATTTATTTATTTGAGAATAAATTATTTCTTTAACGTGCAAATAAAAAGGCAAATAATATTCAATTTGTTATGAAAGAATGAAAAAGTAATATGTTGGACTGAAAAATTATCTGGAAAATTGTTGTAGCAGAAATTTAGTAAAATTGGAAACGAAAAAATTATATTATTTGATGATCTAATAATGAAATAATTTAGAGAATAAAATTTGTTAAAAATTATATATATATTATGATTATATTATATGATAATCAAATACTGAAATAATTTAGAGAACAAAATTCTGTCCATAGATATTGTGGTTAATTAATATTTATAATAACATAATTATTAATCAATAATTATAGTTGAAAAGATGATTGTTAATTAATCATTTCGAGACGAGTAATATGTGTTATTTAAGTAAACGATTAAATAAAAATATTTTCTTTGAACGATACTTTAATAAATTATTATTTAATTATTCAATTTATTACGTGTCATGATGAAAAAGTCATATAGTTGATTGAAAAATTATGTGGAAAATTGTTGTGACAGATATTTACTATAATAGGAAACGTAGAAATTATATTATTTGATAATCGAAAACTGAAATAATTTAAAGAACAAAATTTTGTCAATAGGTATAGCAGTTAATTAATATTTATAATAAAATAATTATTAATAAATAATTATAGTTGAAAAGATCATTGTTAATTAATAATTTCGAGACGAGTAATATGTGTTATTTAACTAAACGATTAAATAAAAATATTTTATTTCAACGATACTCGAATTTCTTTTCCATAGAAGTATTAAGTATTTCATTTATTTTAATTCTCAATATTTTCCAATGTCGTAAATAATATTATAAAACGTGAGCAAAAGTTTATATTGCGTTATTCGTATCATATGAATAATTGACCCTACGAAAGTCTGTAATTTTACGATATTTATTACGAAAGCTAAGTTCTTTTTCTTTCCATAAAGTATGTTGCTTTTACTGTCTGATAATATCTCGAAAAATTTAACGTTGTTTCACGTGCGCGATATAAAAAGCAGGTTGAATATCCTACACGAGAGTCGAACAATTTTCAACGATTTTATACCCTTTCACCCCGGAAGCTCGTCGAAGAGCGATTACGGAAGACGCATGCCTACATCCGCTTGCAGACGTAAATTAACTCGCAACCTCACTGCAGGTGTTTCTCCAGAGAGTGTTACATGAATCTGAAATTTTTATTTCATCCTGCAAAACACATTATTTGCCAAAAGACCGGTGCGTGTTAGAAAGTTTTTGTTTCATATGAAAATTTCGAAAAGAATTATAAACGTTGCAATATAATTATTATTTACTACGTTGTAATTATTAATTAATGATATTATATTTGTTACTATATTTGTTAAATAACGCAAGCTATAAAACAGTGGTTAGTGAATAAATGTATCGTTATCTTGTAAAATGTTGTTCTGATAATTAGTCCATAATATATCCTTAACATTATATAAATTATATATTATATTATATTATTAATAATAATTATTATTAATCCATA
>NW_016909933.1:434177-462089 GCF_001483705.2 Eufriesea mexicana
AATATAGTCGATAATTAGTGCATAAATAAGAAATGGAATTATGATTCGAATATAAAAATTGCTTTATATAAAACAGTTTTAAAATATTGTATACTGAGTATATGTTCTGTATATATTTTTTAGTTTATTTTAAATTTATTGTTTATTCTTTCGTTTTATTTTAAGGGTTAAAATTTCTTTGAAATAATTCTTTTTATGTGCTTAATTTTTTTTTAATTTGACATGCAAGAGGATAAATGAATAAAATAAAAATCTGTAACTAATAATTTGTCAAGTATCTTTTATTAATAATTTATTAAAAATATTTCAATACTGCTTTCTTTAAAATATATACTTACAGATATACAAGCTGCATTTTGCTTTTAATATTCTGTTTTACTCTCTAAAATACTGGTAAACAAAATTATTAAAGTTATGAGAATTATGTTAATTAAAATAATGAAGTTATAAAGACGAATAATAATTGTAATAAAGAATATTAAAGCAAAAGGAAAAGAATGACGTATATAATTAATATTAAATAATTAGTAAAATAACTAACATTAAAGTAATTCGCCGAAATGATTAATATTATAATAATTCGCCAGAATAATTAATATTGAAATGATTAAATTAAAATAATTAATATTGAAATGATTTAATTAAAATAATTAATATTGAAATGAAAGGAAAAGGATAACGAATATAACTAGTGTTCAGATAATTTACTAGAATAATTAATACTTAAAATAATTAATATTATAACAATTCACCAAAATAATTAATATCGAAGTGAAAGGGAAAGAATGACAAAAATTCTTAAATTTCTCATGAAATAAACCTGCTGCAGAGAGTATACAAGTTATACGGAATTTTTATTAGTACAGACCACCAAAGAAGTCGTTTGCATCCACGTAGAAAAGGTTATGCTTTAGAGGTCAGACATTTACGACATTTCAAGCTAATCTCACAGATCGCGAAGAAAACGAGGAAAATTAAGCGTGCCTTCTAAATGGGCCAATTTGTCTACGATTTCCCAACGACGCGACGAAACTGTCGCCTTCGTTATTAATCTGAACGCATTATCTACCAACCATGTACACGTGAAATTTATGGTTACTGTAATTCATCTATTATTAAATACCTTTAATTTGTTCAGTTATAAATATCTCCATCGTAACTAGTGTTTAGTCTATTTTATTGCCAATTTTAATCGAATATTATTATCACAGTCAGGTTAACGGCAATTAATGACAAATTATTTTAATAGTTATTATAAATACCTCACATTTTGGCCACGGAATTAAGCAAAATTGTTATCTGAATAAATTTAAATCGTAACATGAGCGATTCATAAACAATTTATTTTTAATTCACAATATTGATACATAATTATATATTTATAACAATCGATATAACAATACCCGTAACATAACGCTAATAACAGAACGCTTTAATGGATTTAAAAAAATAACTAATTTTTAAAATATTTTTCTTTCACTTTTATTAGCATGTAAAAAGATATTAACAATTTGACTGCCACGTTGGTCATATATGACCTGCCACGGTTTTTCCTGTGACTGTGATCAAACACAAATATTAAATATAAATCTAATTAATTTCTCGCAATCACATGCTCACACCTATTTTCACTATTACGACTCAATTACAACTAACCTGTGCCCAATCTCTCTGGTTTGTTCTTTCTACTTTCATTCATTACGTGAACATACACAATTCACGCACACCTCGATCATTACACGCATACTCGTTTATCACTATAACCTGAATCCGTTAGATATTGGCATCCCATGCGTACTTGTTCCACTCATCCCTTTCTTACAGACATCGCTCCTTTATTATATCAACACATATATGAACCGTTCACTGCACCAACTGATTGACTCCATAAAAGAAAAAGTGGAGAAATGCAATGAAATAATGTATATCGTTTTTTAAAATTCCCTTTATAATTTAAATCGAAATAAATATCGTAGAATGCATAAATACAAATGTAACTTTCATCTAACGGTATATAAAATTTATAAGAAAAAATAGCCAAAAGGTAATCGTTAGTAATGTTACCATTTTTATGTTACTGGAAGAGTTAATCGATTTGACAAGTGGAAAAAGTAATAAATTTAAATTTTACTAAATTTTACTTAAATTCTGATAAGACGGCGCTAAAAAATTCAACGTTATCATTCATGGCTTGCTGGTGCATTTGAGTCGCATTATCGCAACGATTTGCATCGGAGTACGGAGTTAATCAAAGTGATCTCTGAAATAAATTATTTATTATTCGGTGGCCAAAAAATTTTTGTCGTTTAACGGTGTTAATCTTAATTATCAGGGAAAGTTATTATAAATATAAAAAGTTACGACTATACCAAGTGCTTTGACGCTTCAATTTAAGATTTTTCAAAAAGTGGAGTTAATCGATTTGTGCAGTGAACGGCTCATATATTCAAAATCTATGTTAACCATTACCACAATTTTCATCCTAATGAAACTAAATTATAACCATTGAGAAGATGATAAGTAGCATCTCTTGGGATCCTCGACAAACCCGCAAGCTCTCGAATAAATCAAAATTTCCAATGTACCTAATGTTCCTTATCAGTCAAAGAACAATGTTCTTTTATTTCATCAATCCCAATTATTATATCAGTCTCTATTATTATATCCCCCATTGTTATATCAATGTCACCGTTAGGCTACGATGCTACTTGATAGCTATCGATAAATATTCGAAATGAATCCGTAATTAAGGCAATAATAAAATTCTAATCAGAAATATCTGGAAAACTATTAGTTGCCCCTGTAATGGTACATTTTCTTGAACTGGATGACTAAATCTACAAAACCTGCAAAGTTTCAACTAAATCAATGATCCGAAGGACTTGCACTCTCGTTGTCAACGGAGTTAATCAGTCTTGAGGCTGAAACACGCTGTGCCTTCTTTCCTCGAACGCACAATACACGACATTAGTATATCAACACATATATATTCAAAATCGATGTTAACCATTACCACAGTAACTACACGTGGTTTTCCTATTTTATTTTAGCATAATCGGTATCACCGAGCTCAGAAAAATATAAAGAACGCTTCGAATTGTTTTATCAGATATTAAAAAATATAAAATATGAAAAAGATATTAAAAAAAAAGATATTAAATCTTCGAGTACAGAGGGTTAATTGTCATGTCAGTAACAATGGCACTGTGATTTTCTCATTTAAATACATCGTTTCATAACCGTTTTAAGCACGCGAAAGAGCCAACGGTGTAAGCGCACTTTTACGGTGATCTTTCTGCATGTAGGGTTGGGGCAATTAGTGCCATCTTGCGTCATATTGTGCCAAGTGCTTGTAAAAGAATACAAGTGTCGCTTGGAGAGCTGTGGGAGCACAGAGGAGCGTGATAAATGCCTCATTTTCCGGAGTCTCGCAGTTTAATCAAAATGTAGAAGCGTGTATTGTTGCACTCGACACAATTTTCGCTCGTACCAGTTCTCGAAACGTCGAGCAAGTACGATTAGAGTTGCCATTTTGTTTATTCCCGGTTTACAAAATTTCACGCTTTCAATTATTCCAGTTACTGCGACGGAAATGCGTACATATTTATTTACAATTTTTCTTGTTCCTATTATGCATCTTCTTTATTTTCACGAATTTATTTCTTGCATTTCTTCAGCCTTTGGGAATTATTCGAGGAATTTGTGAAATTAGAACTAAGAATAACATATTTTTTCTATAAAATTAGATTTTATATTTCTATATCTTTTTATTTAGTGTTATTTTAAAATTTGTGTATTATCTTTAGTCTTATATATATTTTATATTATCTGAAAATGAAATATTTTTTTTTTATTATATTTTATACTTAAAAAGAAAAATAAGGAAAAAAAATATTCATCGAGTACACGTGCACTTAGTTATGGCATAGATACATGAATCATCGATACATCGGCATTGGTGGTACAACCAAGGAAATGGTGATTCTATGCGAAAAAACGAATTGAAAATAAAGAATAAAATTTTTTCATTCTAAGCTTCGTTATTGAGAAGATCGACTTTGAATATTTACCGCATACGCGTGCACTTAACCATGTCTTAGATGGATAGTCCATTAATAGAACAGTATTGGTGGTACAACCGAGGAGGGGGTGATTCTACGCGAAAAAACAAATCGAAAATAAAGAATAAAATTTTCTCATTCGAAGCTTCGTTTTCTAGAAAATCGACTTTGAATATTCACCGAGGGCGCTGATACACTGATGGTCCATCCCCCTTAGCCTAAGTTAAGTGCACACGTACTCGGTGAATATTCAAAGTCGATTTTCTCGAAAACGAAGCTTCGAATGAAAAAATTTTATTTTTCATTTTCGATTTATTTTTTCACGTAGAATTACCCCCTCCTGATTATACTACCGATATTGACGTATCAATGGTCTAGCCATCTAAGACATAATTAAGTGCACGTGTATTTGGTGTACATTCAGAGTCAATTTTCTCGAAAACAGTGCTTCGAATCGAAAAATTTTATTATTTTCTTTTCTATTCGTTTCTGTATGTAAAAGCATTCCTTTTCCGGTGTATTACCGTTGCTGGGACACCCTGTATATCAGTATATACACGCGAAAGCTCACCTATTTACACAATTATGTAATTGTTTTAAGAATCGCGATTCTGTTTCTTCATTTCGCGATACATTCGTCCATATTTTCTTGAGCCAAGGCTCCAGTTCCGTTACAGACTTTTCACTTTATTTTATGACTTCTAGAGTGGTTTCTGAACTGCACTTGTCCGTGCAATTCAACAGCTGGTAATCTACACTTTATGATCCTCATGGGTAATGTGGTTTCACGGGTAACACTCGAACTTTGAATTTCTGGGCTTGTGAGATGTTATATCTCTTAGGCGTTGCTTTTGTTCTTAATCTTAGAAATCCTATGCTTTTAGCCGTGCCGTGAAGTCCTAGGGGAAATGTTGCACTTTGCATAGAGTTTTATCGTTTCGTCGTGTTTTACACACTATGGCATGCATATTACGCGTCTTGTGAACGCTGTTTCTACGTATACGGAGTGACTCCTTTACTATTGTTCGAGGTTATAATATCGTAATGTACAAGAGTTGACGAAACGCTGTATTTCGAGAGAATTCTCTAACCCAAAAGTCAAGGACCATGCTTTTATGCTTTTCTTAACCTACGCTTCACCACCCCGTAGAGGCCAGGCAACTTAGTTTTGTTATATAGAATAACTTTTCCATTTGCTTCTAGAAAATATCGATCGGGTTACAATTTGTTTTCGTTGGCAATAGCCGATTCGCGATTTCTTTTGGTATCCTACGTTAATTTTGCATTGTCCGTGTTAAAAATTAAATTCAAGGTACTATTCAACTCTACGCAAGTTCGAGGTCTACTGAATGTGAGTATTGGTTTTATGAGAGTGCGAGTGTTGGTTTCATATGTGCGAATGGTATTGAGGTAGAATAAATGAAAGTCATTTGGTCCGATATAAATATAATATGTGCGAGTGGAATCTAGCGTGAATGTTGATAAAAATGTTTAGAAGAATGTGCCAGAATGAAACAGTTAGGTGAGAATCGTCATAGAGTAAACCTGAGTTAATAAGAGTGAGAGAAAGAGAAAAGAAGTTTCAAGATAGAGTCAATCTTCGTGCTTAAAGATAGTTTATTTAGAATTGTTGTCAATATTTAAATATTATTATCTAAATATATTAATTTGTCAATTGTTGAAAAACGTGGAAGATATTGGTATTCATTTCTATCCAGAAAATTGGCACCCCATTTTGACGAATAAAATATTCGTAGATGACACAAAATTTAGGTCTATCGAATCAATACCTAAATATCAAAATACAAACTGCAGTCTACATATATCTTTCTGTTAAAAAAAATATAGCTTTCCAGATATTTATGATTAAAATTTTATTACTGCTTTAATTAATTAATTATCGATTTATTTCGAATAATTATCAAGTGACGTTGTTAAAAAACGTATTCATTTCTATCTAAAATTTTTATTATTGTTATAGTTATTTCTATTAACCCTTTGCATTCGAGAGGCTACCCTCATTTAATCAAATTCTAAAGATGGATGTTAATTAATATATCAAATTTAAAATTACCCAACGATGCGTGGAATATCGGTGTAAAATAATTCCACGTCTTAATTTGCATACGATTTCTTATTTACCGTTTTAAAAACATCGTCCACTTCATGGCAGAAGCTCTTCGTATTGCTATTTTTCTGTAACGAAAAGATCGCCGAGTGCAAAGGATAATATCATAGAACAAAAATATTTCATGTTATTTTCAACAGTGATAAAAAAGACTCGGACTTCAAAAAGGACGACGCGCTAGGATGTAGGATGCCTATCTTACTCGCTAATTAGACCCAGACAGTAGTTTTATAATTAACGAACCGATAGCTGGAACACGTATGCTTGGTTCTACCAAATCGCAGTTTTCCTTCACCTTAAGGCTGTTGATAGATAGTGAAATCTCCATGCACGCTATATCCAAGTACCTAGCCCGCGAGACCACCAATTGCAGATGTTACACCGTTCGCCATTTTGTTCCGCGTGAACCGCTACCTCGGACTATAGCGAGTCGATAGGGGTACCTACTATGCGTTGCAGAGAAGAAGTCCGCTGTTTCGGCGCAGGAAATGTTTAGCTCTTTGCAGTCCGGACAGATTTCGTCAATCGTTCATCCGCTCAGTACCGTTTACTTTGGAAAACATTTTTCAGCTTACTAACGCGACACACTTATGAATGGGTGGATGTATAAAATAAAAGTTTAAGATTTTGTAAACATTATTTATTATTGTTCTCAGCTTATAATTTACCATTTACCAACCACCGGTTTTCTGCCGTAGGTTTCTCATATATACGTAGCCTCTCTTCTGCCACCAGGAATATTTCGATTTGAACATACTGTGCAATCTTTGCGTTTACGCTGTAGATGCAGTGTAATTATATGTAACGTTCCATCTAATCGCTGTTCCTTGTTGCTGAATGATGGTCGTCCTGTTTTTATTGTTACACGCAAGTCCCCAACAAGTCTAAGCAAAAGTTCTTCTCTAAATTTTTGTGGGAAATCTTCCGATTGCTCGAATTAACAGTGGATGCTTTGTACAAAATACAAGCATTATCAATAGACGCTTCCAATCTCCTGAAAAAGAGTTTTCTGTTATCTTAAACGTTGTGTCGAGTGATACTGAACATAGAACAGCAAAGGGTTAATACGTGTACGAAATATAAGTATAGTTAAATAAAATTTGGAAATGAACATTCATCGAGGAATCTGAAGCTAATGTTTTAATGATAAGTCTACGCTCTTGTATCTATTTCTTGCGCCTCCCTCACTTTGTCTCGATTGTTTCGTTCGCTTTCTTTGTCACGCGATGCTATATGATCGGACTAATAGGAAGGATCGTTTCTGCCAATAAGGGAAGCACGTTTGCTCTGCTTCTGTGATGGCATTAGAATGATTGGTGAGAGTTAGTGGGGATTCGATCCTACGTCTTGCTCAGCTGACTTCTTGTGTGCAACGCATAGTAGATGCACTCATACTCGGTGAATATCCAAAGTCGATTTTCTCGATAAGGAAGTTCCAAACGAAAAAATTTTATTCTTTATTTTCGATTTGTTATGCAGGCCAGTGATAATACTTGAAAATAGAAGAAGATCAAGGGGGACTTCTCGTCTGCAATGCATAGTACACGTGGAACTGCCATTTTACGTAGATAGTCCAACTCTTGGCCACCTAGATCGTCCTAAACTGACGAAATAAGTCCAACACACCCGCACAGATCAGTGATAATCCTTGCAAATAGAAGAAAATGCTGGGGGACTTCTCGTCTGCAACCCATATTACGCGTGGAAGTGCAATGTTACGTAGATAGTCGAACTCTTGGCCACCTAGATCGTCATCAACTGACGAAATAAATCCAACAAACACCCGCAGGCCAGTGATAATACTTGAAAATAGAAGAAGATTAAGGGGGACTTCTCGTCTGCAATGCATAGTACACGTGGAAGTGCAATGTTACATAGATAGTCGAACTCTTGGCCACCTAGATCGTCATCGACTGACGAAATAAACCCAAAAAACCCATACACGTTAGTGATAATCCTCAAAAATAGAAGAAGACGGAGGGGACTTCTCGTCTGCAACGCATAGTACGTATGGAAGTGCAATTTTACGTAGAAAATCGAACCCTTGGTCACTTGGATCATCCTCAACTGACGAAATAAATCCAACAAACCTGCGCAGCTCAGTGATAATCCTCGAAAATAGAAGAAAATGGCGCGGGACTTCTCGTCTGGAACGTGTAGAGTGCGTGTGGAAGTGCAATTTTACGTGGATAGTCGAACTCTTGGTCACCTAAATCGTCCTCAAGTGACGAAATAAATCCAAGAAACACCCGCAGGCCAGTGGTAATCCTAGAAAATAAAAGAAGATGGAGTACAACGTCCTGATCGCGAACTCGATTTCTAAGGAGTTCCCGCCGCAACAAGTTGCAAATGGCCGCGGAAACAAAACGAACAGAGATAAGAGGATGGTTCAGCCAGCCTCGAATACGTTAATCAATGGGATTGCGTTTTATAATTCGGTCGTTATTAAAATCACGCGTGTATCCGTTTGATCCGTGGCGCAGGCCCGCAACAGCTCGTCTCGTTGCTCGTTGCGTATCATCCGGCGTGTAATTTCGTAATGAAATTATCGGCCAGGTAGGATAATTATCACGTATCTGGCAAAATCGATCCTGCTGATTACCGATACTCTGGGAAGCTTGTAACCGCAGGGGAGAAACATCTGCGGGTAGCCCGACGGATATATACGTCGGAGCGGGTAGTCAAGTATTTACGAACTTGCGATGAATTTCTGGATTATGAATCAGCAGGATCGATCATCGTGCTTGATTCCTCATTGTTAACACCTTGAGTTCAGGGGCCCCTGGCTATTACGTTGTCCTCGGGTGAAACGTGCACTTTCGTATTACATTTTCACGTTTTTCACTTTTTATTCTGGGCCCCTTTCGTGATTATAAAATTATACCGGGTGAGTGGAAATATTGGGTATATGTAGTAATATTCGTATTAACCCTTTGGACTCGAAGATTTCTTCGTTGTGAAGATGCAATTCGAAGCTCTTAGATTTTTATAAACTCTCTGATACTCTTTATGCTAAAATTGAAAAAAAGAAAATCTTGAATTTGCATGAGAAACGAAGGAACAGAATAATTTTATTTCGATGTTCTTAATATAATTATCATCACTGATTATTTAAGTTATAGCATTGAAACAAACGGTGACTGAGAATCACCTCTCGAGTGCAAAGGGTTAATATTTAGATGTGATGGTGTTGGAGGGTCTATTGGCTATGTATCGGGTGTCCCGAAATTCACGCAAGAAGTTATTTTGATAGAAAACACTAGTTTTTAATTGAAAATTGTAAATATTGCTGAACAGTGAAGACGCTAAAGTGTCAGCTATCACGCTGTCTTTTTCTTTTTGTTGCTTGTCTTCTTGAAGGGTGATATATAGTTGTTTGTTGCGGATTACCTAAGTGGTGGCTTAGGTGCTAAAGAAATCAAAGGGCGCTGACAGTGAGGATATAAACAACCTTCTACTTGGGGCATTGCGGTCCTAGGGCCTCATCAATGGTACTTGAGAAATTTCAGGGCCTTCACACGGTCTGTTCTAAATAAAGGGCCGAACGAAATACCGGGACGACATTCCAAGGCTTAACATAATCAGTAAATAAAAGTAGCATTAGTAGTCTATAGTCTGTCATAGAAGTTACAATTGTGAGTAAATGGATAAACTGATAAGAATATTTATTGAACACAGTAACAGCACGATACTAATTATAATTAAAACTCGTAAAATAAATTCGCTTCTAACTGCGATATAATCTCTTGAGGACTCTCTCAAATACAACGTCTATTTGCAATCACTGTCATTCACCTACTGATTGTTTTTCGCGACTCTCTGTCATACTCGTCACACACACATTCTTCCACACAAACATTCCTCACACTCGTACCACACATTCTATGACAACCACTACCGCAACAATCAGCCAAGTTATCCTTGAATAATATTAACGTGAAGACTACTATCATTTTTTAAATTTTCATAAAGGAAAGTTTGATATTCACGTTTTCCAATATTGTAATCAATAAACAAAGGTAGCATTAGTAATCTATAGTCTGTCAGAGATCTTACAATCAGACAAGTCGTCTTTGCATAGTATTAACGTGAAGACTACTACCATGTTTTGAATTTTGGTGAAGGAAAGTTTAGTATTCACGTTTTCCAATATTGTAATCAATAAATAAAGGTAGCATTAGTAGTCTATAGCCTGTCATAGATGTTACAATCAGCCAAGTTATCCTTGAATAATATTAACGTGAAGACTATTATTATTTTTTAAATTTTCATAAAGGAAAGTTTAGTATTCACGTTTTCCAATATTTTAATCAATAAACAAAGGTAGCATTAGTAATCTATAGTCTGTCAGAGATCTTACAATCAGACAAGTCGTCTTTGCATAGTATTAACGTGAAGACTACTACCATGTTTTGAATTTTGGTGAAGGAAAGTTTAGTATTCACGTTTTCCAATATTGTAATCAATAAATAAAGGTAGCATTAGTAGTCTATAGCCTGTCAGAGATCTTATAATCAATCAAGTCATCATTGCATAGTATTAACGTAAGAGTCTAACAGACTCCAACCAGTTTTTGAATTTTGTTAAAGGAAAGTTTAATATTCAGATTTTTCAGTATTGTAATCGATAAAGAATCAGTGGCACTAGTAAGCTAAAGCAGATTGGAGAGCACAGCCTAATCTTCCTTGCATAGTATTAACGTCAAAACTTAGCAAACTCCCATTATTTCCAAATTTTGATAAAATAATGTTTCACATTCTTCCAATATCGTAATATATAAATATTCGATGTTGATGTTGCTTTGATGCTATGATGTTGGGGGTGTACGTTAACATCAGCGTCCTTCGGTGGTGGTGGTTGTTTAAACAATCTAGATAATTGTGCTTGTCTTCTTGAAGGATGATATATAGTTGTTTGTTGCGGATTACCTAAGTGGTGGCTTAGGTGCTAAAGAAATCAAAGGGTGCTGACAGTGAGGATATAAACAACCTTCTACTTGGGACATTGCGGTCCTAGGGCCTCATCAATGGTACTTGAGAACTTTCAGAGCCTTCACACGGTCTATTCTAAACAAAGCGCCGAGCGAAATACCGGGACGACATTCCAGGGCTTAACATCTGCACTAAGCAAAAGTTTCGCATAGATACTGATTAAAATACTGAAATACCGATGTAAAATTAGGAAAAGAACTATCAAAAAAAAAAAGTAGCGAATGCCACTTTTTACGTGTAAGACTTATTATTAATATATGCACAATTTTATTCGTACACGTGACACACGGTAACCCCGGTCAACCAGGTTTCCAGACATTTAATATCGCAAACATTCGGGTCACGGTACCCTTAAGAACAAGCATGTTAGGTCAAGCGATAAACAGTCTGAGAATTGCTGGTTCGTATAATTATATAAGCCTTCGTATAATGAACATTTTCTTCTCGACAATTTTGCAACCGAGTCGCAACTGAGTCCACTTTCTATAAAGCCGGGTACGTTCGTTATTTTGCGGATTTGCTGTTTGGTCCCCAAGCCTTAACCTTTATAGCAGAATCTGGAACACCTATATTTATTACCCCGACACTTGATACAACATTTTTAAATATTCCAATGTGTTACCGTACTATTTCTCCATCCTTTGTCGTAGGTCAGTTAATAACGGTGAAGGAGTATGATATTCGTTCGTTGATATTATTTTTACATGTGTCTAGATATTCTTTATCGTATTGAAATACGAATTGGTTGCAATTGATATACGATATGTGAATTGATTCGAAATCATTCCAAAATGATTTGAATGGTTTATTCTAGGAATTTACATGGTTGAGAGCATAGCCAATTGTTTATATATTTTACAAAATTTTTTAAATATATATATGTTTATGTTAGAGAGATATTTATTTTCTTACTGCATACAGTTTACAATTTTCATCTCGATATTCTACATTGCACATAAACTTACTAGGAAATCGACTTTGAATATACACTGAGGGTGCTGATATTTTGTTTTATGTAGAAAAGTGAATTTTGTATTTCTCTATTTTTCTGTGTAGTACAATCTTCAAATTTGTATATTATTTAGAATATTTTAAGTACATGATTGTATATAATCTATAATGTTTTATATTTTATATTATCTGAAAATGAAATATTTTTTTATGTTGAAAAGTGAATTTGGTATTTCTCTATTTTTCTGTGTAGTTCAATCTTCAAATTTGTGTATTATTTAGAATATTCTAAGTACATGATTGTATATAATCTATAATGTTTTATATTTTATATTATCTGAAAATGAAATATTTTTTTATGTTGAAAAGTGAATTTGGTATTTCTCTATTTTTCTGTGTAGTACAATCTTCAAATTTGTGTATTATTTAGAATATTTTAAGTACATGATTGTATATAATCTATAATGTTTTATATTTTATATTATCTGAAAATGAAATATTTTTTTATGTTGAAAAGTGAATTTGGTATTTCTCTATTTTTCTGTGCAGTACAATCTTCAAATTTGTGTTTATTTATAATATCCTATGTACATGATTGTATATAATCTATAATATTTTATATTTATCTATAATATATATTATCTATAATATTTTATATTTTATATTATCTGAAAATGACATTTTTTTTTAATGTAGAAAAGTGAATTTGGTACTTCTCTATTTTTCTGTATAGTACAATCTTCAAATTTGTGTATTATTAATAATAATCTAAGGATAATAGATAATAGATAAGAATAAGGCTAAAATAATACAATATTCTACATTGCACATTGTTAGTGGAGGATGAAATTTAATAACAATAAGAACAATAATTTATTTAATTACAAAAATTATCAAACACAAATATTGGGTTGGAACATAATTATTTTATCACTATCACATGCTCACACGTCTTCTCTCTATTAATACTCAATTGTAACTAACATATTCCAAATCACTCTCTTTTTTCTTTTTCTTCCATACATTACATTGACATACACAATTCACGCAACACCCCAATCACTACACGCATACTCATTTATCATAATAACCTGAATTCGTTAGATATTTCCATCCCATGCATACCTGTTCCACTCATTCCAATACATATATATTTAAAAACCTATGTAACCATTGCCACACACATAACCTTACTGTATTTACATCTGTATACACGTATAGTCCTAGTCTTTGGTGTCACTAGCTGTCTTGCTCCTCTACTCTGTTCCCTTGTCCCTCCTCTGTCTTTTTCCTTAAGGTCCTCTCTGTTGGGAATTTCGTGGAGGAAATAGCCAAACGCACAGGGAAATAACTGTATTCAGTTGTATAGCAATCTTTAGGTTTATTATGCGATGTATAATTAAAGCGTTGAGTCTTTTTGAATATCACTATGAGTCACAATGTATGAACTAGCCGTTCTGTTTCTAACTCGGGAGTGAGGAGCTCTGAGGGACGGCAGGCCCTTTTAAGCCCTCAAAACCGACCCCTTGAAGTCCAAAGGTCGGTAATGCCCTGCAACCTTCGACAGGCATGTCGTCATCGTTGCATGGGCGTAGCTGACTTCCAACACTCTCGAAATCTCTTATCCAGTTGCATATTTCTGGCTTGAATTTTCCTGTTATAAATCTTCTCCAGTTATTATTTTTCCCGTCTACTTTTCTCATCGCTTCATCCACGTTTCTAATTGTTTCTTAATTTATCAGCTTTCTCAGCTCCTTGCACGTACAGGCGTGTTCCAAATTTTTCTTCTTATTACCGTACAGTCTACATTCTTCGTTCTGTATATATGTTTATATTGTTATAATTATAATTTATTGTATTATAATTATATTATAATTTATTATATTAAATTACATTATTATATTATATTATAATTTATTATATTAAATTACATTATTATATTATATTAAGGTACGTTGTACCTTGGTACTGGTTTTGCTCTTGGTTCTCGAAGTATTCTTTTTAGAACGTGTTTTCATCCATGTATTGGTTCAATGCACCTTCGGTCGGATGCAGTGAACCCACCCCATATGATGTAATAATTCACTCCGATACAATAATGGAATCGGTAATAGAATATATTACAGTATATTATATAGAATGTAATTATACGGTGTGGAATATAATGTTTTGTTTAGTTATTTGTGTGAGTATTGGTTTTATGAGAGTGTGAGTGAGTTAAACAATCGGTGACTCGTTTTAGACGTGAACACGCACAAACACACATGCACACGCATACGTCGTATTTGAACATATTTCTGTGAGATCTCGCGATTAGTATGCTAAATCGGTGACGATCCTACAGTGTCTGGGTAATGTGGTTTCACGGGTAACACTCGAACTTTGAATTTCTGGGCTTGTGAGATGTTATATCTCTTAGGCGTTGCTTTTGTTCTTAATCTTAGAAATCCTATGCTTTTAGCCGTGCCGTGAAGTCCTAGGGGAAATGTTGCACTTTGCATAGAGTTTTATCGTTTCGTCGAGTTTTACACACTATGACATGCATATTACGCGTCTTGTGAACGCTATTTCTACGTATACGGAGTGACTCCTTTACTATTGTTCGAGGTTATAATATCGTAATGTACAAGAGTTGACGAAACGCTGTATTTCGAGAGGATTCTCTAACCCAAAAGTCAAGGACCATGCTTTTATGCTTTTCTTAACCTACGCTACACCACCCCGTAGGGGCCAGGCAACTTAGTTTTGTTATATAGAATAACTTTTCCATTTGCTTCTAGAAAATATCGATCGGGTTACAATTTGTTTTCGTTGGCAATAGCCGATTCGCGATTTCTTTCGGTATCCTACGTTAATTTTGCATTGTCCGTGTTAAAAATTAAATTCAAGGTACTATTCAACTCTACGCAAGTTCGAGGTCTACTGAATGTGAGTATTGGTTTTATGAGAGTGCGAGTGTGGTTTCATATGTGCGAATGGTATTGAGATAGAATAAATGAAAGTCATTTGGTACGATATAAATATAATATGTACGAGTGGAATCTAGCGTGAATGTTGATAAAAATGTTTAGAAGAATGTGCCAGAATGAAACAGTTAGGTGAGAATCGTCATAGAGTAAACCTGAGTTAATAAGAGTGAGAGAGAGAGAGTAAAGAATTTTCAAGATAGAGTCAATCTTCGTGTTTAAAGATAGTTTATTTAGAATTGTTGTCAATATTTAAATATTATTATCTAAATATATTAATTTGTCAATTGTTGAAAAACGTGGAAGATATTGGTATTCATTTCTATCCAGAAAATTGGCACCCCATTTTGACGAATAAAATATTCGTAGATGACACAAAATTTAGGTCTATCGAATCAATACCTAAATATCAAAATACAAACTGCAGTCTACATATATCTTTCTGTTAAAAAAAATATAGCTTTCCAGATATTTATGATTAAAATTTTATTACTGCTTTAATTAATTAATTATCGATTTATTTCGAATAATTATCAAGTGACGTTGTTAAAAAACGTATTCATTTCTATCTAAAATTTTTATTATTGTTATAGTTATTTCTATTAACCCTTTGCATTCGAGAGGCTACCCTCATTTAATCAAATTCTAAAGATGGATGTTAATTAATATATCAAATTTAAAATTACCCAACGATGCGTGGAATATCGGTGTAAAATAATTCCACGTCTTAATTTGCATACGATTTCTTATTTACCGTTTTAAAAACATCGTCCACTTCATGGCAGAAGCTCTTCGTATTGCTATTTTTCTGTAACGAAAAGATCGCCGAGTGCAAAGGATAATATCATAGAACAAAAATATTTCATGTTATTTTCAACAGTGATAAAAATTAATCGATTCGATGTTTATCACGTATATTTGTTAAGTAAACGAATTTAAATAAATTCGAATCCCAATGTTTTGAAACACGGTTCAGGGTTTATTAGAAAAGATAGCGAAAATTCGAAAGTTTCTTTCAAAATTCGACTTGAAAAATAATCAACAGTGAAAGATAACTATAGCACCGCGATAATTTTTTGAAATTATTCTATAATATTTCAAATATTGGCTACTAGATAATGATAATATTATTCGGAAATAAATTACAGGGTACAAGAAATGTAAACGTGACATCTGAATATAATAATATAATAATAACAATAATAATAATAAAGATCTTTTTTTGCAGATTTGTAATTATCTAAAGCTTTTAAACTTTAAGAGAGTTAAAGGTACACGTAATATTTTGTATCAAGTATAACATAGAATATTTTCTTTCTTTTTTTTTTAATATATCATACATCATTGGAATACGAGATTTTAGCGTGTAAATACATTTCGATGAATTTTTCCGACATCAAATGATTCACCTTTCACTGTCCTAAAAATGATTCGTGCCAGGGTTCAATCACGTTAATACTTCAAAAACATACATGCTTCGATGTAATATTTTCTGCATGAATACACATCTCGTATGGTATTAAATATCGATATTAAAAATGAAATGTTGAGAACGAAATGAAATTCAATCTCCGAACGCACTGTTGCGTATCGGCAACCTACAAGACGTCGTGCATTTTTATTTTCACTTTTCTCACTTTTACAGGATTAAATTAAAAATGTTAATTTAAATTTTTCGTTTTAAAGTTACGCAAGTAAGGATTGCAGACTTTGTAAGTCGTTATTAAACGAAAACCAGATATAAGCAAGGAATTATATTTTGACCGAAATTGGTAATAAGTAAGATATTTTACCAAATTTTACAATTTCACATTATTTAAATCATACATCGTACAATTTTATAATAATATTAATTACGAATTTCTGATAATTAATATGATTATGAAATCATATTTAATTAATTAATTCGCAATACCATAAATAATTATTAATATTTAATAATTATCATAAGTAATCAAATTAATATATTTAATCGATATTATAATTAATAGGAGCATGAAATTATACTTAAATTGTTATTAATGTAATTATAGAATTATACTCAATTCGAAATTAATATGAAATTATAATAAATTGTAAATCACACGTATTAAAAATAATTTTAAAATAAATAATAATAATTTTGAAATATGTTCATATATTTATATTAAACATATAATCTAATTAATTTGATATTAAATATATATATACTATATTGTAGACCAATATAATTATAATATAATAAAGATACATTAAAATTACATTTAATTTACAATGAACACCAACAGGCATATAGTAAATTATATGAACACGTAAATGCAATAAAATAATATATCTATTACTAAAATAATACAATATAATAACATATTAAAAAGTAACATAATTACATTTAATATAAATATAACAAAATTATATTTAATTTACAATGAACATTAACACGTATATAATAAATTAAATGAACACATAAATGCAATAAAATAATATATTTATTACTATAATAATGCAACATAATAATGTATTAAAAAGTAACATAATTACATTTAATATAAATATAGCAAAATTACATTTAATTCATAATTAATACGATTATAAAATGTACATAATTTATAATTAATACAACCGCAAATTAAGTTGTACCAATTTCATTATTAATGCTATAATAAAGTTACGCTTAATTCGCCAGCGTTAATCACGCGAATACATTCTCCCGGACATCCTTCTCCGTTCACGAGGGCAATCGAAACGAAAATATACATTCCGCAGCGGATACAGTTTAAATCAAATCCGTTGACGCGGGGACACCTGCTAATAGCAGTAAGTAACGCGGCCGAGGCTGCGCGCATGCGCGCGATAATACAGAGGGTAGAAAGAAAAAGTAAAAGGAGCGTTTCGATTCGCACGGTTCGAGATGCAAGCTTGTAAATCTTTTCCTCCGAGGCGCACGATAAATCTTAACCAGGCTAAAAGCATAACCCCGCCAGGTTTCGAGGAGCGAAGGAAAATCCAGAAGACGTGGAACATCGATTATACGACGGTTAATCGCTAATTACAGCGATTGCCTCTACGAAAACAACCCGGGGCCTTAGCATGGCCAGCCACAGCTTAATAACAGGAATCGATCAAGAAATTTCAGACGGTGGCTGAACAAGGTTATTAACTATCGAGAGGTTATTCGATCGATCCGACACGCTACATTCCACGTGCGTTTAACGACTATACCCTTATCCTCTCCATCGAATCCCATATCTCGTAGGTAATGGGGTTATGTTACCGCGTAAAGCATCGGATTTCGGTTTTTCCACGCATGCTCCACGGTGATGATTTCCCTGCTCTCCCATTATCATTCCAATCCTGCGACTATGCCGTGATGTATCACGATATACGTAGCAACATACGTAGATTTCTATTGCTAACGAATCAGCTGAGTTTTGATTTAAAAAGAACGGTGGAGAATTCGTTGGTCAGGTTTGTGATCTTTGTAGAGGTTATTTCTGTAATTGAACACCGACTGAGTTCCTTGACGGCTCTGCTGACAAAGTGTGGTCCGTCCGCGAGAGAAGGTTAGGCAAGTGTTTACATCCCCACTCCTGTCGCAGTCCACTGGGCTCCCCTACCTCACGCGATGTCGGTATTGGTCGATGCGATGACAAAGACGGACAACGGTCGTCTCTAGTCTGACAAGGACCGAAGTATCCCTAATATCTTATAGATGAAAGTTCCGATTTAGTTGAAACTTTGTGAGTTTAGTGCAGGCTATAAGAGACGTTGTAGAGTATTTTTCTGACGGTTATAATTCGGTTCTTTGAAGTGGCAATGCAGTTTATATGTATTTAAGCGTTTTTCTAATAAACTGATTGTAAACAGTACTATCTCGGCAAATGCTGAGATTTTTAATCTTTGACTACCGTGAGCACCTAAAGGCGCTTAGGAATCTTGCACTTGTGATACTGTGGGCACGTAAAGGCGATGAGAAATTTCTTTTACCATTAAATTTTAACTGTGTATAGTAACAATCTAAGGCAGAATACAAAGAAATAAATAATATTATTTTAATTTAGTGGAATGTAGTGTTTTGATTATTATTTGAATATAATTTCTCAGAAATGCACACCTATCAAAAAGTTTCACCGTTCTCGGTGCACATTGGAAATGAATTCCTACCGTATGGTATAGTTGGTGCGTTTCAAAGTCTGCCGTAGTCAAAGGGTTAGTAACCCCAATTGGTAAAAGTTTATTCTCTTTAAATGTGATTATGTTGTCTCCCCTTTTTTCTTTTCTCTTTGTTTAATTCTTAAATACTCTTAGGGTAAGTTTGCAAGTTTTATTAAAGTTATTGATACAGTTAGTATTATTTAAGTAAGTATTAGTATAGTAAATATTAGTTAAGTATTATTAAAATAATTACTAAGTTTTTAAATATTATTATTTTAATAATTTAATGTTATTTATCTTGCATAATTTTGTGAAACTCAAGTGTTATGTCTGTTGTATTTACTTAATGTGGTAAATGCTATAATTTATTAGTAATTATAGGATTTATTCATTTTTGGTAAGGTTAGGTCAGCGAATGTCTGATGCTTTCATGTACGAGTGTAAGTAGACCTTGGTTTGTTCATCTCAACCAATAGTGATGTACGAGGTGGTAGGGGAGCTAGTAGGCTGGAACCAGAGTGAGAACGTAAACACTTGCCTAACCTTCTTCTCTCGGTCGGTAGCATAAGTTACATCGTGGCACGTCTTTTGTCTTACGTTAATAGTTAACACCAATCCTACATCTACGCCACTTTATCGCCTTGTACGACTCGGGTTCGATCCATGTATCTCCTTTGCTCTTAGCGTTGCGTGATCTTCTACGATCCGATGTATAGATCTGACACTTTCTGCCAGTAATGAAAATTTATGTGCTCTACTTTTGTAATGGTGTAAGAGAAGGTGGTCCTATTACATTATGACCAATTAGATCTCTATTCCTACCACTAACCGTCTTTTCATCACTACACAGTACTATGGCTTCTATGTCTGACAATCAGTTCACCTTTGATACTTTCGAAATCTCTATTTTTAAGTTCTCAGGGGTATATACTGATGCTAGTAGCTGTAATAGGATAACTTACGTCAGTGATCCTTTCATTTTGCCTTAAATAGTTAATACCGATCCTTTGTCTACTGTCTATTGCGTCGTCACTGTATTTTGCTCGTTCCTTGTGTTGCGTGACCCAATAGGAACAGATTCGTAGATTTGACACCTTCTGACAACAACGAAAATTCGTGAACCCTATTTTTATAATTGGATCAGAGATTTTGTTAATCTGTGATCAGTCGGGAGCACAGTTCTTTCGACAAGCGTCTTCTCATCCCTGCTAGCTACTCTGTTTGTCCTACCACGTTTGGTTTCACCTTTGGTACTTTTGAAATCTCTATTTTTAGGCTCTTAACGGCATATACTGACATAGCGGTTGGATAAATTACGTTGCTACGTTTCTTGTTTTATGTGATCTACGATTTTCCTGTTCTCCCGTTATCGTTCCAGTCTTGCGACTCTGGTGCAACTGATATATCATGGTATAACTTCGTGTACCGTGGTTTTCATTGATAACGAATGAGCCAGGAAAGTTTCGATCTGGAAAGAAAAATGGATAGTTCGTTGTTCAGGTCTGTGGCCTGGAAATTTATTTCTCTGATTGAGCACTGACCTACTCGCATTTACTGAAGAACCTGGCAGACCGTTCTCTAACATCTAGGCGCACAAGAACACGGAGAAAGACAGACAAATAGTTGCAATTACAGAGCCATAGTTACAATCAGCTCATTGCACTTTGGGCAGGCTGAGTTGCAGGTCTCAGAGGACAGTTTCTAACTCAAGACACAGTTGGAAATTTAGATTCTCCGTGTAGTAAGGACAAATGTAATCATTGGACTCGAACATGGTTTGGCGAGTATTATTTTGGAACGTCGGTAAATTTCAGTGAACTAATTTTTGTATTTATATCCTGGAATTCCAAGTTTGTATTATACTTTATTAATTAATTTCATACTTTATTGGGATAAAAAGGATAAAAGATATTGGCAAATGATAGTTACATGTTACATGTTGGCTACGTCCCACTGCTTCTACAATTGTACCAAAATATGCACTGACATGTCCATAATAACAATTTGAGTTTGCAACTTTACAAAATTAATTTATATTTTTAAATACATCAATTTTAAACTTGACAAGTTTTGGAAAAGCTGTTTTTATTAAACTTACGTGTGAAAATGAATTGAGAAGGTTTATAGCCAAACACAGAGGAAGTAAATTAGGAATTTTTGTCATTTTTATATCACTTTTCAAATCAGTGAAGTCGTTCATAGCTTTGCACTTGGTTCATGGATATTTTAAGGACATGATCTCACTTTAATAAAATTTTTCATCCTATTCTGCAAAATATTGCTCGTCTTGCCACATAGTTTTTGACCTATGGTCATAAATGGAAGTTTAATGGAGAGTGGAGACATCTGGGAAATGGCAGGAACAGAATACCAATTAAATGCCACACAGGTGAATTTGAACCATCAAAACTGCTAATGTACGTTAGATCCTGCGTTAGATTAGAGTTAGATCCTTGCCTTAATGAATTGTGCACACGTTTCCTTGGCATTATTTTAAAAGCTTTCAATGAAGTCATTAACGGAAGACTTTAATGACAGTTGAATTAATTATACAAAAAAGTAATTGCACATATTGGCATTTGTAAATGTCAGACTGTGAACTTTTCAATCCACTTTTTCATGTTTGTCTTATATTTCTAAGGTAATGGTATTTTATCCATGTGATAAATAACATTAAAATTGAAAATAACCAGTAGAAACATAGGAAAATGTTATAAACGACTTTGTTTGGTTATAACACTGTAGGGTAGCGATAGAAGTAATACAAATTTAATGAAACAGATGAAAATGTTTATTTCACTAAATTATAATAAATAAACACATTTACACGTGAAGTATTCGTATTACAATTTTACAGGACAAGAAATTAAAAAAAATTGTATTATATCAAAAAAATACATTATTCACTGCTTAGTATCTGATATTTACTAATATACAGGGTGTCCCAGCAACGGTAGTACAACCGGAAAAGGAATGCTTTTACATACAGAAACGAATAGAAAGGAAAATAATAAAATTTTCGATTCGAAGCTCTGTTTTCGAGAAAATTGACTCTGAATGTTCACCAAATACACGTGCACTTAACTATGTCTTAGATAGCTAGACCATTGATACGTCAATATCGGTAGTATAATCAGGAGGGGGTAATTTTACGTGAAAAAACAAATCGAAAATGAAAAATAAAATTTTTTCATTCGAAGCTTCGTTTTCGAGAAAATCGACTTTGAATATTCACCGAGTACGCGTGCACTTAACTTAGGCTAAGGGGGATGGGCCATCAGTATATCAGCGCCCTCGGTGAATATTCAAAGTCGATTTTCTAGAAAACGAGGCTTCGAATGAGAAAATTTTATTCTTTATTTTCGATTTGCTTTTTCGCGTAGAATCACCCTCTCCTCGGTTGTACCACCAATACTGTTCTATTAATGGACTATCCATCTAAGACATGGTTAAGTGCACGCGTGTGCGGTAAATATTCAAAGTCGATCTTCTCAATAACGAAGCTCCGAATGAAAAAATTTTATTCTTTATTTTCAATTCGTTTTTTCGCATAGAATCACCCTTTCCTTGGTTGTACCACCAATGCCGATGTATCGATGATTCATATATCTATGCCATAGCTAAGTGCACGTGTACTCGGTGAATATTTTTTTTTTTATTTTTCTTTTTCACTGTCACCATTAATTTTATACCTCGCTGTAATAATTTTCTTGTAATTTTTCTAATGGGATACTCCCGTGTAAATAAATTAAATAAATAAATGTTCATAGTCGATCTTTTTCGAAAACGAAGCTTCGAATGAAAAACTTTTATTCTTTATTTTCGATTTGTTTTTTCGCGTAGAATAACTCTCTTCTCTGTTGTACCACCGTTGCTGGGACATCCTGTATATTGATATATACTATCTAGTATATACTATAGTACCTGATATAATATCTAACCTATTAGAATATCGATGTTCGTGTTTTTAATTGTAATTTTTCTCCATATAATCAATGCTCGTGTAAATGTCGTGTAATATCACATTTTCAAATATTTAATTTATGCTATTATTCCATGATACTACTGACCCATGCTATCTGGCTGCATAATACGTTAGAGTCAATTAATTTTTTGATTGGACAATAAAACGACTTTTCTTATGACGTAATATAGATTTTTATGTATGTAATCAGTATGGAAGTTAACGTAACCTGATCGTCTGGCTGACTGTACTCGTTTGAAATGCCCATACCACGTTCTCGATGCACGTTGAACTTTCCATTCAAACCGCCGTTTCCAACGCATGTAAAACGAGTGATTAGGTGCACGATCGGTGGTTTATTCGGATTGAACGGAATGTCACGCAAAAATAGAACGTGTCAAATATCGCGGTAAGCCTGAATAATTGAGAAGATATGAACTACAGGAATTACCGATGATGTTATACAGTACATTCATCACTGTGCACATACACGAAGACTGAAAAATATTGCTTTACGTATGAACGAAACAATAACGAAGTTTACGAATACCTGTTTGTAACGAATTTTTCATTTTCCTGAATAACCAATCCGCTGTACAAATGTTAACACACGTGACATTAAGCTCCGCCTTAAGAAATAACGCATAAAACCTAGTACCATAATTCTTTGGAATAGCTACGGTATGCACTGTATTTACCTGATAAAGAGATAAATAGAATATAAATATTACGATCGTACGAAAAATTTATAAGCAAATTCCTCAATCTATAGATATCTCGTGACTAAAATTTAACAAGAGTAGCGAGTGATTATTAGAAATTCGATCGATAAATGAAACCATTTTTCCCACCCTAGAAAGGAAAACCATCCATTGTCTCTTTCTAACGGAAATAAAAATTACGCGTTAGAAATAACACGTACCTTTGTACGAAATAATCGGTAGACTGAACAATAACAGCGTTAAAAGCACCGTGACAATCGAGCTCTTGCACGTTTACTCGTGTATGACGAAACAATGTCGAAATCGAGATATTCACTTAGCCCGGTCGTAAAACATATCGGGACATCTCCCACGGCATTTCTCGTAAGCCGTAACTGGAACGATGCTGATCCAGACCACGAGGCGGAGAGACGAGACCATAAAAATCTATTTTAGTGTGTCGAAAACGCATCGCGGGGACTGGAGCGTCGGTAGTACGGCGGGGCGCGTGCAGATGGCGCGCAGCGCGGGAAGAGAAAATGAGGCGCACGCCCGTCTCGGTCCGACACACGTATTATTGGGTCGAGCGATTGTAGTTACACGAGTGGAGCGCGAAGGGTCGTTAAAATTGCAAGTTCCCTTACCGATTTCCCCGTTTCCCGTCCTTCCGGCTGCTGCCTTTCAATTATTCCGTTATTTTCAAGAAGTCACGAAGAAGAACGGCGGAACGGCGTGTTCGAGTAGAGGAAGTTACAGCACGATTCTTCTTCGGTTCTCGAGAATTCAATGGACAGTCGCGCTCGATACGACGCCGTGCCTCGCGCAACCATTCCAGCGAATCGAGAGAAGGATGCGACGGAGAGCGAGGAGAGGAGCGGACAAAGCGGAAGTAAGGAGGCCACGGGGAAACTGTCATCGCGGACGAGACAAGACGCTCTCAGACTTGCTCTCTTTCTTCGCCGCGAATCAATTGCACTCGAAACTCATTAACGAGATAAATACGGGGAAAATTCTACCGCGATTCGTTCAATCGTGGAGAGACGCGGCAACGTTCGCTCGAATAAAATGGCGCACAGCCACAGCCAAAATGGCGTTTCGTGAATATGGGATTTGAGACTGGAGATGGTATTAACGGGAGAAAGGAGAGGATGTTGAGAAAGGGCTATTTTTGGCATCGCCTGGAAATGAAAAGTTCCTTCGGGACTTTTAACAGTATAGAATTCATTTTATTAGGACAAATGGCATATTAATTATATTTATATATTGTTAATCCTCGAAATGTCGTTCAGGTATTACGTTCATCCTTTTGTTTTGGACAGACTTTGTATCGAAATGCGAAGGCTCTGAAATTTTACATGTCCAGTGTTGCGGACCTAGGATCGCAATGTTCCAGTTCAAGTGAAGGACTGTTTTATGTCCTTATTGTCAGCGTCCCTTGAATTTTATACACTCATTGTTAAATAAGCCATCATTTGGGTAAACCGTGACAAGGACCGATATATTACCCTTTAAGACGACAGGCGTAAGGACCTAGATTGTTTAAACAACTACCACCACCGAAAGACACTGAAGCTAACACACATCCCCAATATTGTACCAACCAATCAGCAGATAGACGAACCTTATAAAACCACTGACAAGGCAGTCACAAAAGGATTCTTCCTAAAAACTCCATCACGACATCATCATCGAGACCACCTTCCTCTTCGACTCGGGCTTCAAAAAGGACGACACGCTAGGATGTAGGATGCCTATCTTACTCGCTAATTAGACCCAGACAGTAGTTTTATAATTAACGAACCGATAGCTGGAACACGTATGCTCGGTTCTACCAAATCGCAGTTTTCCTTCACCTTAAGGCTGTTGGTAGATAGTGAAATCTCCATGCACGCTATATCCAAGTACCTAGCCCGCGAGACCACCAATTGCAGATGTTACACCGTTCGCCATTTTGTTCCGCGTGAACCGCTACCTCGGACTATAGCGAGTCGATAGGGGTACCTACTATGCGTTGCAGAGAAGAAGTCCGCTGTTTCGGCGCAGGAAATGTTTAGCTCTTTGCAGTCCGGACAGATTTCGTCAATCGTTCATCCGCTCAGTACCGTTTACTTTGGAAAACATTTTTCAGCTTACTAACGCGACACACTTATGAATGGGTGGATGTATAAAATAAAAGTTTAAGATTTTGTAAACGTTATTTATTATTGTTCGCAGCTTATAATTTACCATTTACCAACCACCGGTTTTCTGCCGTAGGTTTCGCATATATACGTAGCCTCTCTTCTGCCACCAGGAATATTTCGATTTGAACATACTGTGCAATCTTTGCGTTTACGCTGCAGATGCAGTGTAATTATATGTAACGTTCCATCTAATCGCTGTTCCTTGTCGCTGAATGATGGTCGTCCTGTTTTTATTGTTACACGCAAGTCCCCAACAAGTCTAAGCAAAAGTTCTTCTCTAAATTTTTGTGGGAAATCTTCCGATTGCTCGAATTAACAGTGGATGCTTTGTACAAAATACAAGCATTAACAATAGACGCTTCCAATCCCTGGAAAAAGAGTTTTCTCTTATCTTAAACGTTGTGTCGAGTGACGCTCGACATAGGGCTTGCTGGAACGAAATGCTGTGTCGAGTGACGCTCGACATAGGACCACAGAGGGCTAAAGGTCCCAAAGGAATTTTCAATTTCCAGGCGATGCCAAAACTGGTCTTTTTTAACATTCTCCTTTGAGGAGGTATTTTTGTAATCTGGCTTATAGAAATCCACTTTTTGGGTATTTTTGCTAAGGAAACCATGATACATATTGGCATACAATTTCGCATTCAGATGTTTGGGAAACGATACCAAGCTGAGAGTTACGCACCAAAATTGAAATATTAATTATAAGCTAGTTATTAGAATTATTATTATGGACGTTAATAAACTCTGGATGCTCTCAACTGAATTTTAAGACAAGAATGAACCTCCTAATGTTCTTCATTTTTGCGTAATACTTCATTTTAGCTGAAAATCGCGTCTTTTTAGAAAAACTCGCATTTTTCGAAAACTATGGGTGATGGAGTAATTTCGATTATGGATTCGTGATTTGGAAATTATGTTCTACGAGAATCACCTATTGCATATTACAGATTGGAGGAAAAATTAAAATTTGTTGAACAGGTGTTGTCGATGAAAGGAATTAACTCGTTGCTAATTGGAAAATGGTATTCGTTGAATAGCTTATTCCACGGATCAGTGGTTTAGTGGCTACTGGAGCTAATGAAATTTAATTATTGTAGTTTTGTAAGAATTTGCGTGAGGAAATATTATTTATTAGATTGGTGAGATATAAATATGTAAGTAATTGGTATATATCTGTTTATAGACGTTTTAAAATTATGTATTATGTAGTTAAATTGCTAATTATTTTTAATCGTTTTTACGTCTTCGTAGATTATACTTTAAAGGTAGTGTTCTATGTCATGCTATATCGCATTATAGTATTTATTATATATTACATTATATTATGTATTATATATATTATATACAATATAGTATATATTACATTATAATATTACATAAATAGTATATTGATATAGTATATTACACTGTATTATATATTATACTATGTACTATATAATTGGTACAATATAGTATTATATACTGTATTATTATCTATATTACATTATAGTATTTATTATATATTACATTATATTATGTATTATATATATTATATACAATATAGTATATATTACATTATAATATTACATAAATAGTATATTGATACAGTATATTACACTGTATTATATATTATACTATGTACTATATAATTGGTATAATGTAGTATTATATACTATGTTTATACATTTTTAAATAAATTAGAGAAATGATATCAAATTTCTTTCTCGCTTAGACAACTTTCTAGAACAGAACATTTTTTTTTTATAAAAATCTTAATAATCTAAAAGTTCAAAAATTAAATTAATGCAAGTATGGCTGGAATAAAACTAAATTAATTTTGGGATCGCATTGAGTG
>NW_016909933.1:462280-472523 GCF_001483705.2 Eufriesea mexicana
AGTTCAAAAATTAAATTAATGCAAGTATGGCTGGAATAAAACTAAATTAATTTTGGGATCGCATTGAGTGAGTTCATAAGCTATTAGAAAAAATATTTCTTAATGGAATAAGAAATAAAAAATAAAATGTGTACGAATTAGTGCAATTTAAAAATACGAGGACAATCGATTATTTATTTATCCCTAATATTAATCTTTTTTTTCACGTCTTTTTTGTCGAAGATTTTAATTTTTTGCAGGAAATAAACGTTCACATTTCGCAAAGCAAATTGCGTCTAGCGGATCGATTTCAGTCAAAGGGTGACTATACCTTGTACCCTAACCTAGATAATGCATAAAGTATTGTTAACACGTGGCGTACATGGACGGGTAATATATTTGAAAAACGTTCACATTTTCTTGCTATTTTGTCTGCTTTCACAATCTAAATAATTGCAATATGCTGTACGTTTCTCTTAATTGTACATCCAATTATTAATAGAAATTAGTTTCGCTAATGGTTGCTTTGTAACACACGTTACATTGGGAAATTACGAGCCCACGTCGGAATCCCATTGGAGTAGGGAATATTTATCGTATCAAGTTTATCCCAGGGGTTTATTATGAATTTCGTTTCACAGTATGGTATAGCGAATTTAAAATGATATATCGAAGCTGTACTTATTGTCGTGCACTATGATATTAATTACGAAATCTATTATAATCTATAAACATCTATTAATGTATTAATAATGTTTAGTAATGATGTGAATAACGTATAAAGATTCTATTATAAATATTCACACAAAAATATTATATTTTGTATTACGTTTATAAAAGAAACTATAAAAATATTATAGTTTATTTTGTCCATTTGATTTTCATTCTTATTTCTACTTTTATGTCTGTTTTCATATCTGGTAATTATATAAATAAAGATTCAATTATGAAAATTCACACAAAAATATTATATTTTGTATTATATCTCTATATATATATAAAAATATTATAGTTTGTTTAATCCATTTTATTTTTATTTTTATTTCTATTTTTATGTTTGTTTTAATATCTAATAATGATATAAATAAAGATAAATAAAGATTCTATTATAAAAATTCACACAAAAATATTATATTTTCTATTACATTTTGTCTTAAAAAATATTATAGTTTGTTTAGTCCATTTTATTTTTATTTTTATTTCTATGTTTATGTCTGTATTTAATATCTAGTAATGATATAAATAAAGATAATGATATAAATAAAGATTCTATTATAAAAATTCACACAAAACTATTATATTTTGTATTACATTTTGTCTATAAAAATATTATAGTTTATTTAATCCATTTTATTTTCATTTTTATTTCTATCTGAATTTGTATTTTTATTTGTATCTTCATTCCTATTCGTTATTAGTAGATGATATTGTATATTTAATTCACGAAAGATGAATTATTTACAAGACAAGTTTTAAATGCATTAACATATTTTATTCTTTCCTTTTCAATTTCCTTCCCGAATCGAAGTCATAACGCACAGGTTAATAATGCCAAGTGTAAACACATATTTCTCCTTTGAAAACTAATATTGCGATAAATGTAGGTTTAATTTAAAATACGGTTGAACTATTGATCGTTAAGTACCAGAGTTTTTGAAAAGAAAACTACCATGTCGTGATCGACTCTTTTGCAATGACAACCCACGTATATATTCCCCATTGTTATTACACCTACTATAAATCTATAATGTAGGGCATTACTTAGACACTTGTATTATTACACAATAATTCGAAACTAATATGTCATCTTTTTATGCAACGGTATCAAAAATCCCATAGCATTGGTATAAAAAGAAGAAATAAAATAAAGTATCTTTCAAAATAATTCAATTTATTTACAAAATGTCAGACAATTCACAGCCATAACTATTATCCAATTTCGTCACTTATCGAAATCTTTGTAAAATCATTTCTAAAATATCACTTAACCCAGCTACTATAATAAAATAACGAAAATTTCGTTCAAAACGAAAGATTATATTTTTCAATAAAATATTTTAACATCCCACAGCGAATGACATCGTCTTCAATAATATCCCTAGATATAATACGATGTAAATTTTCTAAAAAATTAAGAAATTGCAGACAAGTCGAATTTTTCTCATTCATCAATCATCAAATTTGGCCATGTTTTGCTCTTAGTATACATTCCTATCTCAAGCTTGGTCACTTAATTCTGAACCACCCTGTACAGAGCAATATTTTAGCATCACACAGCGAATGGCATCGTATTCAATAATATTTATAGATATAAAACGATAGAAATCTTATTAACCCTTTGCACTCGAGAGGTGAGCTTCAGTCACCATTTCATAAAATTTGGAAGATCGATATTAATTAATATATCAAATTTAATGTAATGCAACAGTGTGCGAAGTATCGAAGTCAAATAATTCTACAATTCTATTATTATACAATTCTTTATTTACTGCTCAAAAAAGTATCGTCAATTTTTTAGTAGAGAATCGTTGAATTTCTATTCTTCTCTAGCCAAAAATCGTCGAGTGCAAAGGGTTAAAAATCAAGAAATCGCAGTCAAGTCGAATTTTTCTCATTCAACAGCCAACAAATTTGCCTATTTTTTCCTCTGATATTTCTATCTCAAACCTGGCCACCTAATTTTGAAGCATCCTGTACAGAGCAATATTTTAATATCACACAGCGAATGCTATCGTGTTCTATAATATCCCTAGATATAAGACGATATAAATTTTCTAAGAAATTAAAAAATTGCAGACAAGTCGAATTTTTCCCATTCAACAACCAACAAACTTGGCCATCTTTTGCTCTTAGTATACATTTCCATCTCAAGCTTGACCGCATAATTTTGAAGCACCCTGTACAGAGCAATATTTTAACATCACACAGCGAATGCTATCGTGTTCTATAATATCCCTAGATATAAGACGATATAAATTTTCTAAGAAATTAAAAAATTGCAGACAAGTCGAATTTTTCCCATTCAACAACCAACAAACTTGGCCATCTTTTCCTCTTATATTCCTATATCTCAAGCCTGACCGCGTAATTTTGAAGCACCCTGTACAGAGCAAGGAGACACGTACCTCTAGACAGCTCGTAGCATTGATTTATTCTTAGGAAAATTGTTTATTCAGTGCGAAGGCGTTGTTTTAAGCTACTTCAGTCCGATGTAACGATGAACTGGCTGAAAAAGCACGGGGATAGCCTGAGCGAAAAGGAGGGACCGGTTGGCTCGAATAATCGGACGTGTATCTGTTCCAGAGTGCAACTGCAATCTCCACGCAAGAAAGTGCAAATTCAACATGGAACTGTACAAGCTGTCGGGACGTGTCAGCGGAGGCGTTTGTCTGCAGTGCCGGCATTTTACGGCGGGAAGACACTGTCACTATTGTAAGGAAGGTTACTACAGGGATCCAGCGAAATCGATCCATCACCGCAAGGCCTGCAAACGTAAGTACTCTACGACAGGCGTTAATCACTGCTAATTTAGAATAGCTTGTTCCCACTGATCTATTAATCGGGGATTATCCGTTGCAATCGTTTGCATGTTCACGGCACGTTGGTTCACCTCTTACCGATTCTAGGCTCCGGCTACGCGTCGCAGTTTAGGATACTGCTCGCCTCGCACTGATGATGGACTATGATAGGTTAAATGATGTCGATTTAGAAAACGCTAAAGGCGTGTTTTCAGAAGGAAAAAGGGTTTATTAACAGGTATTCTTGTAATTCCGCCAATAAAAATGCACTTTTTGGGGATTTTTTTTTCTGATTAAACCATGATACATTTTGATGCGCAGTTTTCGGGCTCAGATTTATATATACTTAGAGAATATTTTCAAGTTTTGTTTTTTTTTTCTTTTTTAAATTAAATTGTTGAAAATTGTCGAAATGGTAGCCTGAAAATTGACGAACATGAGAGCCTCAACTAAATCATGTTCCGATTTATTTATACTTAAAGAATATTTCCAATTTTTTGTTTAAACTAAATTATTGAAAATTATGTAAATTATATGGCCTTAAGAAAATCAAATAGGCTTTAAAATATTTAATGTAATATATCTCTACCAAAAAAATAATTTAATAATATATGGTACTGAAGAATTAATTAATTAAAAAAAAAGGAAAAGATAGGTCAATTTTTCTCAAAATTATGTCAATATAAATATTCTACTCATTGCAATGCAGTATACAATTATTTCTATATTCAGATACTCGATCATGGGTATAATTAAAATTCGCATAATTGACGTTCCACTGTATACTTATTTTCTATGGTATATTTTATTCCTATATGATTATGATGATATATATATCATAGTTATCAAAGTTATAGTAGTAGTAGTTATAATATTAGCATATGGTACATCGAAAAAATAATATATTGATTTATGTTTTGTTAAGAATGGAACCAATTTTCGTTAAAAATATTTAATGTAATATGTCTCTACCAACAAATATAATTTAATAAAATATGATATTGAAGAATTAATTAATTAAAAAAAATAGGTTAATTTTTCTCTTAATAATGGAACCAATTTTTGTTAAATATATTTAATAAAATATGTCTCTATCAAAAAGATAATTTAATAAAATATGGTATTGAAAAATTAATTTAAAAAAAAAAGAAAATAGGTCAATTTTTCTCAGAATTATATTAATATAGATATTCTACTCATTGCAATGCAGTACACAATTATTTCTACTATATATTTGGATAATCGATCTTTGATATAATTAAAATTGGCATAATTGACGTTCCACGGTATACTTATTTTCTATGGTATATTTTATTCCTATATGGTTATGATGATATATATCATAGTTATCAAAGTTATAGTAGTAGTAGTTATAAAGTTATCAGTAGTTATAATATTAACATATGGTACATTGAAAAAATAATATGTTGATTTATGTTTTGTTAAGAATGGAACCAATTTTTGTTAAAAATATTTAATGTAATATGTCTCTACCAAAAAGATAATTTAACAAAATATGGTATTGAAAAATTAATTTAAAAAAAAAAAGAAGAAAAAAGTAGGTCAATTTTTCTCAAAATTATATTTGTAGAGCTTAACACTATAGGTATGTATAAATTTCACACGTATAGTCCACTTATGTGGTCAAGAAATATTCTATGCATTAAAAGTCTGCTTTATAGCATTGTGCTGTCTGAATTATCGTACTTTGTATTACTGTATATTTTCCATTCTTCTTCCACGCCATTACTTGAATTATTTAAACGTGATATCCATTTGTATTATTTGAGCAATTGAACGAATAGAACCTAATATTGAATAATTATTATTTGAAAATCAACCAATTATAAAAATAGGAAAAATTATTAATCTTAAGTTAAAAAAAAAATAAATTATAGAATATTTATATTCATAAAAATTAATTAAATTTAATCAAGGATAAATTAACCATAATATAAAAGATAAAATAAATATAATTGTTGGTCTTAATAAAAATATTAAATTATAATAATAAATAATCATTCTTTTGAAATTAATTTTAAAACATCACTAAATTGTTTTATCAACTGACTTTAAGGATTATTCTATGTGTAGGAGTAAACTAAAAATGGAAAATTCAATATGTTTATGAAAAGTTTAATTTTCATGATAAATTAAATTTCAAGATGCATTTAATATAGGTGCACTTGGTCATTCTGCATCTTACTATGTCACAAGCATTGCACACTATGATAGCTAATAATAATTAACTTCTCAAAAATTTTGAAAATTTATCAACGACAACTTTTTAGGTTATGAGTCAAATTTTTGATTAAATACCATAAATAAGTAATTAATATTTTAATTATTTGGATGCCCATATATTGTAATTCTTATTTTGAACTGCTCAAGGAATTTCCACTAATTTGAATTAATTCGAATTTTCTTTATCAATAAAATGAAATTATGGAAAGATAAACGTGTTTAAAAAGTATTTAAAATTAAAGAATTAGAAACGGACATGTTTTCCATTTCAACATGGTTGTCTCCTCGTGTCTGCCATCTTTGCTGTTCTTTTATTCTTTTGCTTGTCTTTCTCTTTCTTTTCTACACAGTATTGCCACGAATTCTAAACAGTTCTACTCTACTTTCAGTCTATACTATTTCCTTTTTATTCGCTTTTACCATTCTGTAAAGAATACTAGACGAATGTCTGGTGGCTTTGAAAGCCGATGTACAGTTCTACCTTGACCTACCTAACACTGTACAGCAGTAGCAGTGAATCTGTGAAGCAATAGTCAAATGCACTCGTATTAGATGAATCTTTAAAAATTGATAAGGCTTTTTAGGAAATCTTTATGTCACAGAAACCGAATTTTTATAAAATAAAATTGCAAAAATTTTTGGTGCTTATGTTTGATTTATTTTTATACTTACAGACACTCTATGCTCAGTTGTAAGAACGTTGATTGATTTTATGACAAAGTAATTCTCAAATGTAATAGAATTTTCATTATAATCTGAGCCAGGTTACGACTTTCTCTAAGATTGTAATGGTGAAAATGATTTTTCATTAACAAATGCATCTAGCAGATATATTTTTAGTTTTAAAATTGAAGAGTAAGAAAATTATTTATATTCATTTCTTGTTTTTTATTTAGCAAGATATTTGGGAACAATAATTTTCAAACATGAAGTTGATAGTATTATATATTTAAATATCCTTTAAATAAATATGAAGCTATAATGTTATGGAAAGTATTAATATTAAGATAAATAATTCTTTTCAATATTTCTGAAATATATACATTGTATATTACATTTTGAAGTTTATAAAAGGAATCAAAGAATAGGTTTAGGAAGGTTTATAGATAAACCAATTATTTATAAATATGCAATGATTGAATAACAATATCCTTAGTGTTAAAGGTGCTAGAAACTTAAACTTCTCTTCAAAAATTTTTCATTTTTCACTATTTCAAAAACCTAAATTAAACACAAAAACGAAGGCAGACATCCTGAGAATCCAACCATCGTTCAGGAGGATTCTCCATCAACAGCTGACCTAATCACGTCGTCAGACCTGAACAAAAATCCAACGAAAACGAGCTTCTCAACCTTTCCATCCTCAAATTGCTCAACATCCACAAACACCATCCGTTACACAACGATCCGTTCCTACAAACATCCTGACACCCAATGGCAGCTGGCCATTGTTTGCAAATGAAAGGGAGTCTCTGCAAGGTCTAATAGGATTTTAATTTACTTTACAAACTGGATACTAATTATTCCAGTCCCTATAGGTATTCCATTCAAAGCTTCTTAATTTCTATTGAAATTTTCAACAACAGAGAATATTCCTGAGAATCCAAGTATCGTCCAGGAGGATTCTCCATCAACAGCTGACCTAATCACGTCGTCAGACCTGAACAAAAATCCAACGAAAACGAGCTTCTCAACCTTTCCATCCTCAAATTGCTCAACATCCACAAACACCATCCGTTACACAACGATCCGTTCCTACAAACATCCTGACACCCAATGGCAGCTGGCCATTGTTTGCAAATGAAAGGGAGTCTCTGCAAGATCTAATAGGATTTTAATTTACTTTACAAACTGGATACTAATTATTCCAGTCCCTATAGGTATTCCATTCAAAGCTTCTCAATTTCTATTGAAATTTTCAACAACAGAGAATATTCCTGAGAATCCAAGTATCGTCCAGGAGGATTCTCCATCAACAGCTGACCTAATCACGTTGTCAGACCTGAACAAAAATCCAACGAAAACGAGCTTCTCAACCTTTCCATCCTCAAATTGCTCAACATCCACAAACACCATCCGTTACACAACGATCCGTTCCTACAAACATCCTGACACCCAATAGCAGCTGGCCATTGTTTGCAAATGAAAGGGAGTCTCTGGAAATGAAACGCGTCTCTAATTCCATAATTAGCTAACCACGTCGTAACATTCTCCTTCATAAACCCGAACATCCGAAGTGACGTGACCACCGTGGGAAGCAGGGAGTTAGACCAAGAGAGATATATGAAAGAGAACTAGGCGATTTCGCAAAACACTGACTCCACGAAGAGTTCAGCACTCGCATCCACGGCTGGAAATGACCTGTACAGTTGTAGGCTGTTAATTTAGTAGGTGTGGGGGAGGCTCATAGTGGACTAGACAACAAATCCACTGTGTGTTCCGATCACACGAACGGAATGTAGTACGTGAAGGTGTACAGACGGGATGCACGGTGGTGCGGCGTGTACCACCGTGCGAGCATGAATACGTTCCGATGCGCCTTCTCGCGTCGGGAGATCGTTATCCCGCTGGATTCTGGGCCCCTAGACACACCGACATAAATTGAATGTCTCGAGATTGCAGCGGAGGGACAGCGTGCTCGGTTGGTAGCCACTTCGTAACAGTACCGGGAAACAGATGAAATTAATAGTAATAACGGGGTAATAACTGGATCCCGCTTGTGGCACGAACGTGAGGGCAAGACTCGGCTACGATTGACAGTTTAGCCGGCTGCAATCGTGGGTGACCATCGGTCTGACCTAGAACCGTTTCAACCATGTAACCCAGGGGTAAATAGAACGCGAGTCTGAGCATTGGTGGTCTCTTGAAAGATTGTTTGGAATTATGAACGATTGCTGCGGGGGTCAGGTCAGTGATCGCATTCTCTGGTAATCATGGTATGTTTATTTCTAGTTTTCTGTCTAGGGTTTTGGAGTAGAGAAGATGGAAAAATTTTATTGCGATTACTATGGATTGCAGTGTAGGTCAGTGATTAAATTTGTAGTGGATACACGTTTATTTTTAGCTTTGTGTTTGGGATTTTGGAATAGCGAAATTTGAGAGATTTATTGGAATTATGAATTATTATAGGGGCAATTGATTAAATTCTGTGGTGCTTATGGTGTGTTTATTTTTAATTCTGTGTTTAGGATTTTTTAGTAGAGAAGATAGAGAGATTTTATTGCGATTACTATGGATTGCAGTGTAGGTCAGTGATTAAATTTGTAGTGGATACACGTTTATTTTTAGCTTTGTGTTTGGGATTTTGGAATAGCGAAATTTGAAAGAACTTTTGAAATTATGAATTATTATAGGGGCAATTGATTAAATTCTGTGGTGCTTATGGTGTGTTTATTTTTAATTCTGTGTTTCGGATTTTGGAGTAGAGAAGATAGAGAGATTTTATTGCGATTACTATGGATTGCAGTGTAGGTCAGTGATTAAATTTGTAGTGTATACACGTTTATTTTTAGCTTTGTGTTTGGGATTTTGGAATAGCGAAATTTGAAAGAACTTTTGAAATTATGAATTATTACAGGGTAAGTTACTGATTAAATTCTGTGGTGGATATGGTATATCTATTTTCAATTTTTTGGTATAATGAAATTTGGAAGCTATTCTCTGTTGCTAAAAATTTCAATAGAAATTGAGAAGCTTTGAATGGAATACCTATAGGGACAGGAATAATTAGTATACAGTTTGTAAATTAAATTAAAATTCAATTAGACTTTGTTACCGAAAGTATGGAGCGTGCTGAGATGAGGAAATGCCTAGGGGAATTGAAAAAGTTTGTTAATTGAGTGGTTAGTTAGATGTTGGAGAGTTTTATGCGAAAAGTGTTCGGATTCTTAATCCTGGAATGGCACACTGCTTTTCCGAACTCTCGCAGGACATGTCTGGGGTCTGTCAGACATTTCGATCATGTAGAAAAATCTACAAAAATTTGCTGAAATATTTTCAAGCGTCTACAGCAAGGTTATAAAATTCAAATGTTGAAAAGGAGTGGATAGAGATCTTTGTTTGTCGTTATTTTATAGAGCAGTGTCCAAGGTCGATTAGTTGGGGTCAAGAGTGACCTCGGAGTATCGTCTCAGGATTAATGATACTCTTTGATGTTGAAAATTAGTTTCTAATTAGTAAATTGAATTAAATTTAAATAAGTTTCATGCTGTCATTTATATATTTTATAGAAATGAGAAAATAGCTAGAGGTGGTACAGAGGCATTGTGGGTACTGTGCTTGCTCTGTCTCCATCTTTGATATTTCAAACATGCCTAGTTTTAGGTTCTTGGTGACACGTGATGATAAAATAAAATGCATCACTATTCTTTTTCTTTTTTCAGATTATCGCAACACTAAACTTGCCAATTTTTAATCCTTCGAATCAAATCAAATTTTTAACCCTTTGGACTCCATTGTCGTAGGATTAAATTTAAATTAAAAATTTACACCTTATTTCAAGA
>NW_016909934.1:0-9455 GCF_001483705.2 Eufriesea mexicana
AAAATTCCAAATTTCTATAATTAATTTATGAACTGAAATTATTAGCTATTCCATTATCCTAATAGAAAGACAAACCATTAGTATTTTCGGCAATGGTTCAAACACTCTATCCAATAATCATCAATAATGAATTAAGTAACAAGGAATTCATATCTAGAATTATATTACAAAGCTTGCTAAGGTTGTGCCTTTACAATGCAATTTTAAAAGTTGATAAATTAATTATAGACGAACATGAAGTCACAGATGAAGATGAGTGATTTTGTTATTCGTAAAAAGAAAATGAAACTGTAATGGTTATATGCTTAGGTACTTTTTATTCACTTTGAAAGTTGTTAACGACATAATAAACAGTGCCATATAGGCACTATCGCCTATCGCAGGCGGTAAAATTTTTATTCGAACTAGATACTAGAAATCAATTCGACAGTAGAAAATTAATAAATTTCCAAGTTTTTGTAATTAATTCATGAACATTTATAGCTACACAGTCAAGTTTGGAATTATAGGCAAAATACTTATACAATGTTTAATTTAATAATTAGTTACTAGCAAATAACATTGCCATAAAAATGTGTTTTTCTTGCATAATACTCTTATGATTGAGTAATAAATATATACTAGCATAAGAAAGAGTAAAAAATAAATTTTTTTATTAAGAAATTTTATTTACAATGTTTTCATAGGCGAAAAATTAATATAATATAAAAAATAGATTGAAAAAAAAAACTGCTTGTATGAAACCGGAATCGAACCGAGGTTCCACATCATACGAATTCTCGACTATCCTAATTAAACCACAACTGGACTTATGAACTGTTGTAAATAAATGTGTAATTAAGTACGTAATAAAACTGTAACATAAATATCTAAAAAACTACCGAGTAGTTGCCCCTATAATGATATATTTTCTTAAATTGCATGACGAGATCTACAAACTTGCAAAATTTGAACCAAATCGGTGACCCGTTGGACTTGCACTGTCCTTGTAAGACTTGTAGTAAATGATCGAGTCAAACACAAGTATTACGGGTAAAAGTCGTGGGTCAGGAATCAATGTAAACATTGTCAGGTTCGAACAGGATCGTGGTAAATTTTCGCCGATGCTTTCTGTCTCATTGTCAGTTATGTGTTATTCTTCGAAGCGTTCGGACGTGAGTGCTCGACGTGACCGATCTTGCTATGGACTATGGCACCCCATCGGAATTCAAATGGTAAGTCAAGCTAAAATTAAATATAATTATAAAGCTACAGATAAAATACAGATTGGAACGACCAAGAATTTATTTGTAATTGCAAACGAAGTCTTTCGACTTCCTTCAATTCTGATATGTCGTCATTATTATTTTCGAAATTGTTTTAATTGTATATGTATGATATTATTTCTATTTTCACTTCGATAGAATTCTTACACATTAGTTTGAAGAAATTGAGTGATTTCTAATCGGTAATTTCAAATTTTATGTTCGAATAACAAAATAATTTAATAATTTTAAAATTTTTCGTGAAAGAACTATTTTATTTCACGGTTGTCAATTACATTTGTCGAAGTCACGTAGCACGCAGTTTCTCTAAGGGAGAATAAGGTTATTATGTTTCAAAACAACTAAAGCCAGTGCTCGCTATATAAAAACATCCTATATTTCTCCAAGAGATCGCATATTAGTGTTCGTGGATGATCGTCGGTCGAGCCTGACCAAAACATTAGATGTTTCTTATGACCGGCTGACCCACGTTCACAAATTTCGATGATCTAGAAATTTCTACGCCATTCTTATGTGTCCTGCGACTTTGCAAGGGAGAGGTATCGGAACCTTCGTATCTACTTCCTAATTGGTCCGCGAATCCGTGGCGTGAGACGTCATATGTATAGGTGCTATCGGACGTCGTGGCGGTAAGACGTATCCTACCCCAATTGTGACTGTGAAGTGCGCGATAAATTAATTTTGTAACGTATCTATTGCTAATTTGTTATCATTTACATATTATTCGTTTCATTTAACCAGTGCATGTTCCTTTTTCAAGTGATTTTTCGGATACCGTTAGAATGAAAGTGAAAATTCTTTTAGTTGCATTTACGATATATAATAGAACGTGCTACATAGCGAAATTGTATAACATGTTAAAAAGTAGAAAAAGGAAACGTCGTATAGCATTTTCTTCATCAGTCTTGAAGAAATTAGGTACTTGAGTTGGATTATGCTTTCATTTTAACGTAATTGCTTTCTGTCAAATATGTTTGTTTTAAATCTTTGGTTCTCGTTTGTACAGGTCGTCGACCATTTACGAAAGTGGTTCCGAAACGATGCAGTCTTATAATATGGACGCCATGATGATTACCGGTCAATTTGATTGCGTCATGTGAAAATCTGGAAATATTTTATTTATTACAACAGTGATAAACGTATGTATTCGTTTATATTCATTTTTTGTTGATTCACTTGTAGTTTTTTGCATATAATTAATAATTGCTTTATAATACGTGATTCTAAATTTATAGTTACGTAGTTTATAATATACATACACATATACATACATACATATAAATACTAAGGTAGTGTTGGAAAAGATGACGCAACCTTACTCCTTTATTTCAAATACATAACAATTTTTGTTCATTTCAATACGATTAAATTAATTAATAATTTGCGTTGATTATAATACATTTACGAATGAAAAATGAATAATAATTATTTGGTGATTTCAGGAAAATTGCAACATTATTCTCAACAATCACTCGGCAGAATGAGGAAGCGTTTCGGACAAATTCTAAAAAATTTTTGTGGCCGCGTGCAATGCGGTCGGTCGAGTCAGTGTTTGTTCGCTGTGAATTTAAACGGGCGTCTTAACAGTCTCGTATTTGTTTTCTATCTTTTTGTGAAAATGTGTTTTTCCTCTTTTAAACGTTCTCGGTATTAAATTCAGTGTTTCCTCCACGAGATTTTGTAATGAAGCCATCAGATGTTTTTCGCATCTAATGTGAGTCGTATACATTTTTATTTTTTACAACCTCTTAATCATGTCGTAGGATGAAAAATCCGAGTCGACACGAATGGGTGGTTGTATGTTTTATGTAGAATTTTTGTTCAGTATAGTAACTGTGTTTGTATCAGTCATTAATCGTATAAGTAGTAATAACAGTAGTTCAATTCTTGGTTAATATAAATATCAATCCATCGTATTAGTCAAATTACACTTCATGATTAATGTTGCAAATGATTAATTATGGTTTTGCACTTAGCGATGCAAAGTAGTTTCGTGATTTAAATTAGAGATTAGAAAGTTAGAATTTGTAAGATGGATTGATAAACTAAAATACCTATGTACAAAATATAAATTTAATAGAAATTTATTACTACTTAAAAACGATTAGTTATCTTATGATTCTTATCATCATAAGGTAACCTATAATATCCTCGTCGGTATTACAGTTTAAGCTTCTCTTATGATATTTATCATCATAGGGTAATCTGTAATATTCTCGACGGTATTACAGTTTAAGCTTCTCTTATAATGATAACTCGTTCCCTTATTTATCTTCTAACGATACTTCTACAGTTGCGAATCGTTATGTGAGCTTCGTTAGATGTATAATAGTAAATCGTGCAATTTTTACAACGGATTTTAATAACCTTTACTTCAAAATTTAATACAAAACCGCATGTTCGCAATATTATATTATTTGTTTCAATTTAAAATATTCTAACTATTGCAACTTTGGTTTTGAAAGAGACTTAATTCGGCCTTTCGTATAGTTGATCGAGAAACATTGTTTCGTTATTTTCGGATTATTAAGTATTACATAAGCGCAGCATAATAAAATTAACGGCGAGATAAGTATCATTGCGGTTCCATAATAATCTAACAACGACATATCGTGGCCGTGATAACGCAAATGTTTCGATTTGGAAAATTTAATAACGTGTTCCACGTTCCAAACAGCACGGTCCATTGGTTTTACTAATTCATCTTTTATAATCTCCGACATGACTTTGATGTTGTTATAATATCTGCAAGCATAGTATTTCATATATTGGATCTGTACTCGTTCTGTATTCGATTAAATAGGAAGAAAAAAATACGGTTTTAACAAATTTGCAAAAATCGCTGGATGGAGGGTAGTTACTCACGTTTTATTTTCTATAACATCGACGAGAGTTCGTACGACGGATTCTTCGGTGATGGTATCGATGTTTAGCGTAAGTCCGATACCTGCATCCAGAATTTTACGCGCATTGAAAAGTTGATCCCCGAAAAAGGGAATGGCGACTACCGGCACAGAATAGTATACCGCCTCTTGCAACGACTGCAATCCACCTTGCATCACGTAGACCATCACTTTCGGATGTGCTGTATATAAAAGTAACGTTAGTATCGCGGATCGAGCTGAGGGAAAGCAGCGCCCTTATGGATTATCCGGCTGCGAGTATTACAAGCTTTAAGACTTTGCCAGAAAGCAGATGGAAAACAGTAGATTAAAAATGAAAAAAAAAAAAAAAAAGAAAAACGGAGTAGGTATTTCGAAACATTTAAATAGGAACTGTGTATTTTAATATTCTATTTCGCGTATTGCATAGTAGAAGCGTAGAACCGTGCTTTAATAATGGACGACGAGATGGTAACGTTTAAATTTCTACAAACTTAAAAATTTGAAATTTCAAAAATTCAAAAATGGGAAAATGGGAAAATTCACAAATTCAAAAATTGGAAAGTTGGAAAATTCGGAATTTAGGAATTATGGAAAATTGAAATTTCAGAAATTCGGAAGTTTGAAAATTCAAAAAAGGGAAGATTCGAAATATCGAAAATCGGAAAATTAGAGAGTGGAAAAATTCGGAATTTCGAAAATATGAGAAATTAAAATTTCAGAGATTCGAAAGTTTGAAAATTCGATACATTGGAAAATTTGAACTTCGGAAAATTGGAAAATTGGAAAACTTTGATGGTAAATTTGTCACGCGTGACCGACAAAACGACGATTATTCGACGGCGCGATATCATCAAATGGCAAACATTGTCAATGGTCAGAAGATTGAAACGACCCCACGTCGAGAGGAAAGTTTTATTGAAATCCGCCGCGTCGAATTTTGGAACTACGTGAACCGTAATAGGCAATTGAATTGAAATTCTCATTATTCGAATGGCGCCCAGCAGTTACATTTCGCATTTCCACCTTTAATACGTTTTCTACGGAAGGGAGGGCTGCAGGGTGGTGGTGTCAAACGTAACCTGTCTGTCAATGTGTACGAAAGTTTGCGCTTGGTTGCATTTGCATCGAGTCTGGGCGTTACCGGCAACGATGCGGAGTTGTTTGTCAAAATTTCCCGTGAGAATTTTCCTGCCCTGTCATGAGTTATCTTTTCGTTTCGCTATGGATCGTCGAAATCGCCATTTCCCCGAATCAATAGCGTATCGTCGTATATTTTTCCGCCATCGCGTCTCGCCGCCTACTTTCCACCCAGGTGCATACATCTCCGGTTAATCGTCGTAACAACGACGTCGTTCGACGCTAGATACGTATATATCCCTCCCTTTTCTTTCGCGAATTAATTTACGTAGGATTCATTCGGGACACGTAGACACGTTCGCCGGTGAATTTTACTCGAAATGTGCCGAATGTTCGCAACGCGTGGTATTTTTCCACGCAAAACAGGAGTAAAGCACCGGGACGAAATTATATCGCGCGCGAATCGCATTTTGCATTTGATCATTTAAAAATGAGCGTGGACGAGGTCGTTACAGAGCACTTGGCTACCCGAGAAAATTAACATCCCTTCCAAATGAAAGGGTCTGCAAAGTCGGCAGCAACTTCATTAAGTATCTGTGCTCGCCTCTGCTCGCCGTTGAATCCTGTTTAACGAACAGACCGTCGCGACGAGTTTTGACGAGTTGTGTATGTAAATCAAACGGAAATGCGATAATTAACGAACAAACACGTACTCAGGAGTAACGAAGACAATCGCGCGCCAAGTATGTGTATTTTAATATTCTATTTCGCGTATTGCATAGTAGAAGCGTAGAACCGTGCTTTAATAATGGACGACGAGATGGTAACGTTTAAATTTCTACAAACTTAAAAATTTGAAATTTCAAAAATTCAAAAATGGGAAAATGGGAAAATTCACAAATTCAAAAATTGGAAAGTTGGAAAATTCGGAATTTAGGAATTATGGAAAATTGAAATTTCAGAAATTCGGAAGTTTGAAAATTCAAAAAAGGGAAGATTCGAAATATCGAAAATCGGAAAATTAGAGAGTGGAAAAATTCGGAATTTCGAAAATATGAGAAATTAAAATTTCAGAGATTCGAAAGTTTGAAAATTCGATACATTGGAAAATTTGAACTTCGGAAAATTGGAAAATTGGAAAACTTTGATGGTAAATTTGTCACGCGTGACCGACAAAACGACGATTATTCGACGGCGCGATATCATCAAATGGCAAACATTGTCAATGGTCAGAAGATTGAAACGACCCCACGTCGAGAGGAAAGTTTTATTGAAATCCGCCGCGTCGAATTTTGGAACTACGTGAACCGTAATAGGCAATTGAATTGAAATTCTCATTATTCGAATGGCGCCCAGCAGTTACATTTCGCATTTCCACCTTTAATACGTTTTCTACGGAAGGGAGGGCTGCAGGGTGGTGGTGTCAAACGTAACCTGTCTGTCAATGTGTACGAAAGTTTGCGCTTGGTTGCATTTGCATCGAGTCTGGGCGTTACCGGCAACGATGCGGAGTTGTTTGTCAAAATTTCCCGTGAGAATTTTCCTGCCCTGTCATGAGTTATCTTTTCGTTTCGCTATGGATCGTCGAAATCGCCATTTCCCCGAATCAATAGCGTATCGTCGTATATTTTTCCGCCATCGCGTCTCGCCGCCTACTTTCCACCCAGGTGCATACATCTCCGGTTAATCGTCGTAACAACGACGTCGTTCGACGCTAGATACGTATATATCCCTCCCTTTTCTTTCGCGAATTAATTTACGTAGGATTCATTCGGGACACGTAGACACGTTCGCCGGTGAATTTTACTCGAAATGTGCCGAATGTTCGCAACGCGTGGTATTTTTCCACGCAAAACAGGAGTAAAGCACCGGGACGAAATTATATCGCGCGCGAATCGCATTTTGCATTTGATCATTTAAAAATGAGCGTGGACGAGGTCGTTACAGAGCACTTGGCTACCCGAGAAAATTAACATCCCTTCCAAATGAAAGGGTCTGCAAAGTCGGCAGCAACTTCATTAAGTATCTGTGCTCGCCTCTGCTCGCCGTTGAATCCTGTTTAACGAACAGACCGTCGCGACGAGTTTTGACGAGTTGTGTATGTAAATCAAACGGAAATGCGATAATTAACGAACAAACACGTACTCAGGAGTAACGAAGACAATCGCGCGCCAAGTTTCTTATTTTCTCGGGAGAAAAAGGCACGGGAGGAAAGAGCACGTTGCAGCAGCCTCGTGGCTCGTGACTCGCGACGAACTCGAGTAACTGTCAAAGAAGGTATTGTACGTACGCAACGACCATCGCGATTCAGACGAGCCATTCACGAGCTTATCGGGAAATAATAACCTAATTGAGACATAAATCATCCGTCCGTTACGACGCGATTAACCGCGTTAACGATCTCGAGTTCCATCGTTGGAATAACGATCCTCGTGTGTGCACGCGCGGACCAGGTCCAGAAGCCTGGCTATAAAACGGACATGTCCCGAAGCGGTCAATCTGAGCCCCGCTCAAAGGAGCCGCGAGGAAGCGAAGGGTCAGCTTAGACTTCGGCAGCCTTACCGAGAATCGCTTGCTGGGGTGCCCACTTCACAAATTTCACGTTGGCTGGATGAATGGCCATGTCTCCGCTGTGTTTCCATAGAACTCTTTGCCTCAGTGAGCCCAGCGCGTTACACAATGCGGTCAAAGGGCCCACTGGCAACTGATGAGTTTGCAGGTTCGAGCCTAGGGAGAAATAGATCGCCCCGTCTTCCGCCTTGTCCAGGAATTCCTTGATGTCCTACGATCATCAACGCGTTTAGTCTCAAATTGGATATCTCGATGCTAAGGGGTTATAACGCAGAGAAATAGTAGTCAGTGAAAATGGTGGAAAAACTGTATAGATGTTTATCAAACGGGCTAATGGTTAGAACTAGCCTGTCTGTTTAGGACCGCGTAGGTCACGAGACGTCTCCAGAAAATGGGGGACGAAAGACACGCGTTGACAGAAGGCAAAACGCAAAAGAAGGGATCGTTCCCACATCGCTAGGACGTAGAGTTTATATTAGTATTTAGATTTACTACAACTTTACTTCGAATTGTGGTCCCCTTCGCATCTATATCAGGTATATCATATCCTGTCGCCAGTAATTCTCGAGGATTCGATAGGGAGAGAGGAATAAAGCGCGAGAAAAATAACGACGAATGTCGAACTTGACAGAAGTTAGGACGTTGATGCGATCAGAACCGAACTATGCTTAGCAAATCGCGTGGAATGGAAGAGGTTATGTTTATTAAAGTCTAGCAACGACCTAACGAGGTAAACGAGCAGGTGAATAGCGATTACGTTGCATTAGTGGCAATCGAGTTTCCGAAATGTGTGGAAAAACGAGCATCAACGTCCGAATGAACGATGCGTCGGGTAATTTTCATGGGTATCTCGGGTCACGGGGCGGCAATGGCGTCGGTCGTTGAGGAAAGTAGAAAGAATCGGTGGCGTCTGGGACGACTCGGGGATCTAGATTTTTCTTGTCGGCGGGAACGAATCGGGAGGCTGGAAATACCTTTCGAAAAATATTTTCCCCGACAGTAGGGGGCGGTGGGTAAAAGGTAGAACGAGCGACGGTAAATAGCAATGACCTTTAGTTTCGCGTCGCAATGCCGAGCCGTAGGTAAACTTTCCCCTATACCGGTTACCTGCGAGAATGCTACGTATTTTCCCCGGGAGAAATCATTCTCCCTGCTCGCGGTACAGAGCTCTACCCCTTGCTGGGCAAAGCTGCGCGAAATAACGCGTCCCGCTAGGAATAATACCTGTAATCGTTGACCGAATTTAGGTCTCGCGACGCCCCGTTCTCGATCCGTCGTCGGACGATCGACGAACCAATCGATACATATCGATATGTGTCGCGTAAAAATTCAGGGAACGTCGCGTTTCCAAGTTGGCAAAGTTCGCCGATATATCAGCGAGGAATAGCAGGATTTTACGGTCTAACGGGGAAGTTTAGAAATTCCGTCGATACCTTGGGCAAGGTCTCGCTTTCTCCCGTGATTTGGAGACTGTGAACCTCGATTACATTTGGCAGCAGCGGTTTCGGATATCCGAATACGTGATTGTTTCCCAATATCACTAGACTGAAGTTTCTATCGATGTCCTGCACCGAAACTTCAGGCATCCACTTGTTAACGATCTTCTGCGCCCTTGGCAAGTGCCAGTATTTGTAATACACCCTGGTCCACGTCGTGT